>NW_014579182.1:22887-37020 GCF_000485595.1 Priapulus caudatus
TATCTATCTATCTTTCTATCTATCTATTCTATCTTATCTATCCTCTCTCTATATAATATATCTATGTATCTATCTATCTATCTATCTATCTATCTATACTATCTATCTATCTATCTATCTATCATCTATCTATCTATCTATCTATCTCTCTCTCTCTATTATCTATATATATATTATATATATATAATATATATCTGTCTTTCTCTTCTATATATATGTATATTTTTAGCTGGATAGGTAAGGAGGCGCACAGTGAAGATGTTGATAGCGAAATGAATACCTTTGCGTCGCTCAAGAGTCGGCATAGCAGTATGCGCAGTGTGTGAGCTTTGAGTTTCTGTAGGGTATGTGCAGTTGCTCTGTTCTTAAAGCAATTCAACACCTGCAAAAAATCTACATCTACAGCATCTGATGAAATCGCTGGCTTCCCGTGTCTCTTTCGCAATCTCCTCCTCTCTCTCTTTCCTCTCTCTTTCCCTCTCTCTCTCTCTCTCTCTCTCTCTCTCTCTCTCGCTCTTCCCTCCCCTCTCTCTTCACCCCCTTTTTATCCCTCTCTCTCCTTCTGTGTTGGCATCGGACAGCAGTTTAAATCTTTGATACTTTCGGCAACGGCGATTTTTGCCCCATCTATATATATATAAACAAAATTAAGTAATAGACAGAGCGTAGATGGCGCGAAAATCGCGTTGCCGTAAGGTATGAAAGATATTTTTAATATATATATATTATATATATATATATATATATATATATATATATATTATAGTATTATCATACTCTGTGATAATTCCTTATTCGTCATTACATTTGGGAATTAGCAAAACACGTGACCACTTACCTGTCCCATTGCCGAGAGAGTTTGTTGATAGCCGCGCCTCGGTTAACCTGTTGACCCGATGCTTCCGTTTTGCCGACTCTCTCAGAGCCAGCGAGGTCAACTAAGGTCAAGGCTGCGACGGATCGTTGGCTGATACCGTGTCGTGACTGTTCTACCGTTTACTTGAGCATCAGATGTGACTTGAGCTTGGTGTTAAGAATTCACGGCAAGGATTCAAATATGTATGTGTATGTGTGTGTGTGTGTTGTGGTGTGTGTGTGTGTGTGTGTGTGTGTTGTGTGTGTGTATGTGGTGGGTGTGTGTGAGGTGAGAGTGTGTGCTGTGTGTGTGTAGGTGTGTGTAGGGTGTCGTGTATGTGTGTGTGTGTGTGGTGCGTGCGTGCATGCGTGCATGCTGTGCGTGCGTGCGTGCCGTTGCGGGTGCGGTGCGTGCGGTGCTCGTGCGCGTGCGTGCGTGCGTGCGTGTGTGCGTGCGTGCATGCGTGTAGTGGCTTGTATTCGTACCTGTGGGAGTTCATCTTGGTAGCACCCACGACTCTGTTCTTCTCTCCCTGCAGCGTCAGTTTCGTCACCTCCTCCATCGTCTCCACTCCGACCTCCGTCAGTCGATCCAAACTCACGTTCTTACCCTGCCCAACAAACACAACCATATATTCACGAATGTATAATATAGACATAATCTGTAATAAATATAATCTATATTATACACTCCTGATATATTTATTATTATGTTATATTATATGTCTATTTTTTTATATTATATCATTAGTCATGTATTTGTTGAGTACCAGTATAGATGTATTGTATTTACACGTGTACGTCTACCCAGATGTTACAACACCTGATATAACCAGATATACCACCTGACATAGGAGACAGATATAACACCTGACGTGGTGAGACGTGAGTACTATAAGCACCTGACGTGCGGAGACCAGATATAAACCGCTGAGTGGGTAAGACAGATATAACACCGGGTGGGTAAACGAGTGGGAGACAGATATTAACACCTGACGTGGGAGACAGTAGTAACACCTGACGTGGAGAGTTCATGCGTGGACAGATATACACCTACGTGAGGGAGACAGATATAACACCTGACGTGGGAGACAGATATAACACCTGACGTGGGAGACAGATATAACACCCTGACGTGGGGAGACAGATATAACACGGCTGACGGGGGACAGATATAACACCTAGTGGAACAGATATGAACGCTGACGTCGGGAGATCATATATAACACCTGACTGTGAGGACAGATATAAGCACCTGACGTGGGTGACAGTATAAACACTCGACGTGGTAGACGAGAGTGAACCTGACCGGGGAGACCAGATTAAAACACCTGACACTAGGAGACAGATATAACACCTGACGTGGGAGACGATATACACCTAGACGTGCGGAGACAGATATACCACCTACGTGGAGAAGATTTATACCACCTGGACGTGGGAAACAGTATCAACACATGACGTGGAGGACAGATATGACACCTGAGTGGGAGACGAGATATACACCTGAGTCGTGGGACAGATATAACACCTGACGTCGGGAGCAGCTATAACACCTGACTGGGAGACCAGATATAACACCTTGACTAGGAGACAGACTATATTCACTGACGTGGGAGACAGGATATAACACCTGACTGGGAGACAGATATAACACCTGACGTGGGACGACAGATATAACACGAACCGCAGACGCTGACTAATGACAGATCACCTGTGGAGACAGATATATACCTGACGTGGATGCAGATATAACACCTGACGTTGGAGACAGATATAACACGTGACAGTGCGAGACAGAATAACAGCTGAGCGGTGGGAAGGACGGATATACCACCCTGACGTGGGAACAGATATAACACCTGACGTGGAGACAGTATAACAACTGACTGGGAAGACAGATATACCACGGACGTGGGAGACAGATATTAACACACTGAACGTGGGAGACAGATACCAACTGACGTGCGGAGACAGACTATACAACCTGAGGTGGGAGACAAGATTAATCACCTGACGTGGGAGATACATGACGTGAAATAACACCTGACGTGGGAGACAGATATAACACCTCGAGTGGGAGACATGAGTATAACACCTGACCGTGGGCAGACAGATATAACACTCTCGGAACAGTAAACTGGGCTATCACCTTGACTCGCGGGCGACAGACTATAACACCTGACGTGGCGAGACAGATATAACACCTGACGTGGGAAGACAGATATACACACCTGACGTGAGAGACAAGATATAAACACCTTGCACGTGGCGAGACAGATATAAACACCTGACGGGAGACAGATAACACGACATGAGCGATAACACCTGACGTGGGAACAGATGTGCACCTGACGTGGGAGACAAATAAACAACTGACGTACGGAGACAGATATAACTACTGACGTGCGGAGAACAGATATAACACCATGACCGTGAGAGGACGATATAAACAACTGACGTGGGCAGACATATATCATACACCTAGACGTGGGAGACAGAATAAACCTGGACATAGGAGACAGAGTTAATAACACCTGACGTGGAGCAGATATAACCGAGACGGAGATCAGTAAACCTGACGTGAGGAGACAGATATAACACCTGACTGGGAGACAGATATAACACCTGACGTGGAGCGAACAACCTGAGATTGGAAGATTAAACCACCTGACGTGGGAGACATATATAACACCGGGAAGTGGGAGACAGATCTAACACCTGACGTGGGGACCAAGATATGACACCTGACATGGGAGACAGATCGCTAGCTGAGTGAACAGGGTGTTTCACATACATGTGTGCGGATGTCGAGGTATGATATAGACTTCGACAATAGATCGCGGATGGTTTCGTTGTAGATCTCTAGCATGGATATTCTCATCTTGCTTGCGACAGTCTTTCTTTCTCGACACAGCAGCAGCAACGCCTGCATCGCTCTGAAATAAAGCCAAGATGTTTATATGTTTATCTGTCTGTTCGTCCGTCCGCTTCGCCCTCTGTCCGTCGATCCGTATCGTGGCCGTCGTCGGTCCGTTTCCGTCCGTCCGTCCGTCCTCGCGGTCCGTCTGTTCGTCCGTCCGTCCGTCCGTCGCTCCGTCCGGCGTCCGTGCGTCCGTGCGTCCGTGCGTACTTCAGGGCGCCGTGCGCCGTGCGCCCCGTCTATATAGAGATCAGTGGCGCCAACTCACGATGCGGACATATTTCCGAGCGCTCGCGTATGCGCAAACTAACGATTGCGTCAATGCCGTGTCTCGGGTCGTACGTGACGGTTTTCTTTCTACTATGGCTAGGAACGGATGGCCTCTACCAACATTTGTACAATATGCGATGACACGCGGAAGATCGTTAACTATTAATCACGTGACGCGTCCATCACGTGATTAACTATTAATCACGTGACGTGTCCATTACGTAGCCAAATACACGGCATATTATCCCTGCCGTGTGTTTCTATAGGGAGATCCGACATGTGTAGCGTAACCAGACACCACCCATGCTCTCCTCGTCTCTGTTTTAGACATGTGGAGCGATTACAACAGCCTGCTTCCGGCAGAAGAACGAACGCACGCCAGGAAACGACACATTGAGTTCCTGGGAGGGAAGAGAGCCGTGGAATTCCTAGGCGGCAAACGATCAGGTAGCTACACCGTTAGTGTTACCGCCAACACGCGTGTGTCCAATGTCTACACTCACGCGAACACGCGCGCGTGGAATGTCAACACTCATGATCATGTTATTGCCGAGGGTCCTGTTGCGTGTCTTTTCTATTGCTAGATATTTGTTTTAATTTACTTTTCGTCTATTTTTTTTTGGCTATTACGATCTCATCCGGTCAAAGCCTACTTCGTACAAATATTTATTGGTAATGACACATATATTAACTGTTTTTGTATATCGTATATTATACGAACTATATTATATAGTAACTGTATTTGTATAGCGTATATCATATGCTACATATCACCCTATATCGCTTATCAACTAATAATTTTAATAGTGGGGCGGATATGTGAAAGAATTGTGGGTTTCGTGGTAAAAACACTAAAATTGGCGTATACGATGTTAAAAGAATACTAAATGATTTCAGATATAGTGCCAAGCTGAATTTCCATTTCCTAATCATACGTTCTGTATCACCACTTCCCGTGTTCACTGCGGCGTGCATAATAGGCGACTTTGTTTTTACGAAGGCTACCATCTACTCGACAACGACGACGACGTCGCCCAGAAGAGAGCGATTGAATTCCTAGCCGGCAAGCGGTCGACAGCAATGTCCGTCGCCGACGACGGCGCCGCGCAGACGAAGCGAGCCATCGAATTTCTCGGCGGCAAGCGGGCGACGTCGTCGGTCGTCGCCGACGCCGACAAGCGCGCCATCGAATTCCTCAGCGGGAAACGGTCGACTACTTCGGACATTGCCGACGCGAAGCGAGCAATCGAATTTCTCGGCGGCAAGCGGTCGGCAGCAGCACCAGCCGACGACGACGACGACGACAGCTCCACGAAGCGGGCGATTGAATTTCTCGGAGGCAAGCGCGCCGTAGAGTTTCTTGGAGGAAGGAAGAGAGCGATCGAATTCCTGGGCGGGAAAAGGTCTGCGCGTCTGTTGCCGTACGAGAACAAACGCGGGATAGAATTCCTCTCCGGTAAACGCAGCGCCTCGACTACGCGCCTCGACGACGCCATCGACGCGATGCTGAGGACCCCTAGCGGCCGAGACGAGCGCAGGCGGACGCTACAGCTGCTGGACGAGATCCGTCGCTATGACGACGCCGAGGCCGCAGACGACGCCGCGTACGGCGCGCGGTTCTAGATCCGGAATCTCGGACGCCGCCGCGGATATCACGATCCGGATGTTTTTCGGGACGATTTGTTACGGCGTTGCGAAGGGGGACGATGGGGACGCCATCTGTTGGTCACATGCGGTAATAGAATGACGCAGTAAAAGGAGAAAAAAAAATGTTTGTTTCGAGAAAAAAAGAGCTAAAACTACACGTTCGCTTGCCACGCGATGGCGCACGTGAAGGGGGAAAACGCTTGGGTGCATGCGCAACAAGCGCCCCCTAGTGGGATTACGGGAAGTGTCGCTGCGTCTGCGCTAACTTCCCAGCCGAGAATGAATCTGTGAATATAGAGGTTACCGTTGTTGTGCTTGATATTCGATTACTAGGTGCGATTCGCGTATATGCAGCTTTTATAGTTCATCTCTAGATAGCGAAGGATTAGAAGGCGGTCGCGCTACTGAGCAGTCGCGACCTCTCGCGGCCGTTAAACGACTTATTCGCTTTATAGCTTTCTTTGCTTACTTCGACCGCCCTAGCACTCACGTATGCGCAGTAATCTCCCTCCCCACAGTTTTGCTGCCCGCGTTTGATGGTGGATGTGAATTGCATGTTGGTATTAAAAAACTCGGCTGTCAAATAATAATAAAGGATGCAAAATGTATGCATATATATATATATATATATATAGTATGTGAATACACTCTGACGGCTGGAACACAGCTCTACATTGTCAGGCGCAGCAGCAGCTGAAGCAGCATAATAGTTACTAGTTAGGCTTGCTCTGGAGTGGCGAGGTTACACATTTAGCCGCGAGCCAAACGCCGGCGATTGATTCACTACAATCTCGTGCGTCATCGACCTTGAGGTAAAACGGAGGCAGTCAAAGCGGCGTAGATCAGCTTTTAGAAAGAGGCATACCCTCACAAATGCAGTGACGCTGAATAAGTGCCATCGCAAATGTGAATATGTCTCGAAGCCGCATGTCGAGCCTGGAGTGTGCGATGGCGTACGCTTATGAAAAATATATCGCATATATATCATTAGATGCTATACGAGAGTCATACACGATGCATAATGAATAATAAGCAGCTTGGCCAAGCTGATGAGTCACACGGTGATACCTGCAGTCGATGTTTTTCGTGTATATGCGAATAAAGCAATACCAGAAAATATTTTCTAGTAAGAAAGAGCTCATAGTCGGCTTTGTCTTGCTGCTATTGTCAGCGTAATCGTTGACCGGGCCGGTGACCTTGAGACCTCTCTACCGGAAACGACCCAAGGTACACGAATCCAGCTCGATACAACAGATACCTCCGCTAATTGTTTGATAGAGATATATAAATAGCCTATATCGGTTTCTAGGCGTTTAGCTCTGCCTTCAACGGAATTCAAGGAAAACATTGGCGGTAATACGCGAAACTAAGAATAACGCGAGCGGCACAATCATTCAGCCGCTAGCTACAACTATCTACATGGCGGCTATCGAACATGCGCCCAAGAACATGGGTTTACCGACAACGAATGGCGTCTCGGCACATATTAGGCCGAATTTGCTGCACGCAACACGTGCATAGCCGACACAAAGCGCATGCGTGTACTATATGTAAACACTATCACCGCGCGCTTCTGAGGCTTGTGGGCTGGATGCTGAATGCAACAGGAGCAGCGTTAACGTCAAGCGGTGCAGCGCGGGGATCGTTTATCTCTGGACCGCTCGGCTGACATGACGGCGGAGTGAGGGCGCCTCGTCACGTTGGCCGACATGGCCGGGCATCCCACGCGGCCGACAATATCCTGTCATTAGCGACCGTGTCGGGCGAGTCAACAGTTTGTAAACGACCACGACGGCAACAACCGTGGCCACAGCCTGCAAATTATTACGGTCTTTGTACGCAGGAAAGAATCGGAGAGACCATAGCAAGCTCTATACGTTGGTCGCGAGGCGACAGTCGCAGCTGCAATCCAGGAAGGTTCTCGTGCTCTCTCTCTCTCTCTCTCTCTCATCTATCCTCTCGTCTCTCTCTCTGCTCTTCTACATCCTCCTCTCCTCTCTCTCTCTCTCTCTCTCGTATCTCTCTCTCTCCTCTTCTCTCTCTCCTCGTCATCTCTCTCTCTCTCTCTCGTCTCTCCTCTCTTCTCTCTCTCTCGTCTCTCTCTTGGTCATCTCTCTCTCCTCTCCGCCTCTTCTCCTCTCTCTCATCTCTCTCTCGCGTCTCTCTCTCTTCTCCCTTTCTCGGCGCCGCTCTCTCTCTCTCGCGTCCTCTCGTTTCGGTCTCTCTTCTCTCATGACAGTTTCTCTCGTCTCTCTCGCGTCTCTCTCTCTCGCTCTCATCCTCTCTCTCTCTCTCTTTTTTTCTCTTCTTTGATTCAATCTCAATTCTAACTGCTTCTTACAATTCAATCCACCGCCGAATCGCTACGGAAGCTGTGACGTCATCGCGAAGTGTTACGTCATCAGCGATCTCTCTTTCTCTCTCCATATATTATATATATGTTATATGGCGCACACACTCGTACGAGCACACGCACGCACACGCAATGGCAAAGACATTGACCTGTTTTTGTGAGGTTTAAAACACCGGAATATTATAAATACGTGTGAATTGTTAATCTTTTCAAATTAAACCAATCTTACTTATTTACATAAACAATATTAAGAAATACAACGTAAACCATGAAATAGCAATGTCATAATATAATATGAATCCTTTATTTACTTGTTTTGTCTGTTCGTATTATATTTCATAGTTCTATACACTAATTTGTGGCACGTGATATAGCAATTGTGCATACATTGTTTGCATACATTGGAATTCTCGAATCGAAGTCATCGCTTTATATTATGATAGTAGCAAGAGTGCACGATATATTACGTTATCGCTACGTCATCGTTACGGTTTATCATAAAAAATAACATAGATGTTTCTATATGTTTCTATGCGTTTTATCGTGTGAGCGGCTTAACATAACTAGATGTAACGGCTCTTTCTCTCTTCTCCTCCTTCTTTCACGCTCTAATTCCCTCCCTTTCTTTTTGTCTCTCCCCTTCTCTCTCCCCCTCTCTCACACACGCGTCCACGCCACGCACACACGCACGCACGCACGCACGCACGCACGCACGCACGCGCGTTCATCAAGTATTACTACTCGCACAGACGGCAGTAATGAGAGAAAATAGATGACAATGATGCAGAAGCAACAACCAAATTATAATCATGTACGTGTTTAATAGGCATAAGTATAGCATAAGCACACCACACACCACCGCCATCCACACACCATCACCATCACCACCCCACCACATCACATCAATCACCCAGCAGTAGCAGCGCCAGTAGCCGTATAGTAGCAGTAGTTAGTGTAGCGCGTAGTGGGTGTGAGCAGAGTCAGTAGCGCGCAGTGGTGCGCCGCAGTAGCAGAGCAGTGTAGTAGCGTAGTAGCAGTGCAGTAGTGTAGTGATTTAGTAGCAGTAGTGTAGTAGCCAGCCAGCAGTAAGACTGTAGCGTAGTGCAGTAGCGCGCAGCCAGTAAAGTCATCGTGATTGGGAATAGCTAGAGGATTTTCATGTTACGACATTAAACACACGGCAAAGAACGATCTAAATGATGGACGGGTATGTGATGGTTAAAATTGCACTCCTGCCGCGCCTGACTCTGTGACGTTCGCATGAACGTATCTCGGACGTTACTTGATCCGCGTCTTTGCGCGACGTTCTCGGTTGCCTTTTCGAGCAGCCTGGCGGGCTGGGTTGATCCGCTGCGCGTTGTAATGGTTTTTTTACGAGGTTTCGGAGTCCGAGAGTTTGAAGTTGACAGAACAAGGCACCGCCCTGCATCACGCGCGCCCTTCCTGTTTAGATCCGCAGTCACGTATTGCCTTATCTATCCATGTCATTACCTATTTTATCTCCTCTATATCTATCTCTATGTATCTATTTATTTATCTATCTAATCTAATCTTTCTATCATCTTATGTATTATTTATTTTTATCTATCTATCTATCTTATCCATCTATGTATCTATTATTTATCTATTTCTATCCTATTCTATCATCTATGTATTTTTTATTTTATCTATCTATCTTTATTTATTTTATCTATTATCTATTATTATCTATCTATTATCTATCTATGCTATCTATTATCGTAATCTATCTATCTATCTTCTATCTATCTTATTCTATCTATCTATTATCTTTATCTATTGTATGTTATTTCTTATTCTATCTTCTACTATCTATTCTATCTATTATCTATCTATCTTATCATCTTTATCTATCTATCTATCTATCTATCTATCTACTCTGTATCTTTTATCTATCTATCTATCTATCTATCTATCTATTCTATGCTATTTATCTTTATATCTTCTGTCTATCTTTCATCTTCTTATCTATCTATCTTCTAATCTTCTATCTATCTATCTATCTTATCATTATTTTATCTATTTTTATTTACTATATCTATCTTCTATCTATTCTATATATTATTTATCTATCTAATCTATCTTATCTATCGTATTTAGTTATATCTATTTATCTTATGCTATCTATCTTTTATCTTATCTTCTATCTATCTATCTCTCTCTCTATTTATATATATCTAGTCTATCTTCGTATCTATCTATCTATCTATCTTCTATCTATCTATCTATCTATCTATCTATCTATGTATCTAGTCTATCTATCTCTCTCTCTCTAATATATTATATATATATATTAGTTATATAGTATTATCTGTGCTCTCTCTCTTATATATTATGATATATTTTATGCTGGATAGGTAAGAGAAGGGAACAGTGAGGATTTGTGATAGCGAAATGAATACTTTTTAGCGTCGCTTCAAGAGATGGCAGCGAGTAGGTGTGTGAGCTTTGGTTTCCTGTAGTGGTATGTGACCGTTGCTCTGTCTTAACGCATTCTAACCCTGCAAAAACATCTCCATCTCCAGCCTCTGATTGAATCGCTGGCTTCCCGTTTGTCTTCTTTGCGCTAATTCTCTCCTCTCTTCTTTCTCTCTCTTTCCTTCTCTCTCTCTTTCTTCTCTCTCTCTCTCTCTCGCTTCTTTCCCTTCCCTCTCTTCTTCATCCCTTTTTATCTCTTCTTCTCATTTCTGTGTTTGGCTCGGACAGCAGTTTAAATCTTTGTACCTTCGGCCCAACGCCGATTTTTGCCCATCTTTTATATTAATTAAACAAATATAAGTAATAGACAGACCGCTGATGGGCGGCTGAAATCGCGTTGCGTAAGGTATGAAAGTTTATATATATATTATATTATATATAATATATATATATATATATATTATTATTTATATACCTCTGTGATAATTCCTTATTCGTCATTACATTTGCGACAATTAGCAAAAACACGTGACCACTTACCTGTCCCAGTGCCGAGAGAGATTTGTTGATAGCCGCCGCCTCGGTTAACCTTTGACCCGATGCTTCCGTTTTGCCGACTCTCTCAGAGCCGGCGAGGTCAACTAAGGTCAAGGTGCCGACGGATCGTTGGCCTGATACCGTGTCGTGACTTTCTACCGTTAACTTGAGCATCAGATGGACCTTGAGCTGTGTAAGAATTCACGGCAAGGGATTACAATATGTATGTGTATGTGTGTGTGTGTGTGTGTGTGTGTGTGTGTGTGTGTGTGTGTGTGTGTGTGTGTGTGTGTGTGTGTGTGTGTGAGTGTGTGTGTGTGTGTGTGTGTGTGTGTGTGTTGCCTGTGCGTTGCGTGCTAATTGCGTGCCATTGCGTGCCGTGTGTTAGCGTGCGTGGCGTGCGTGCTGCGTGCGTGCGTGGATGCGTTGCGTGCGTGCGTGGATTGCGTGCGTTGCGTGCATGGTGTAGTGGCTTGTAATTCCGTACCGTGTGGAGTTCATCTGGTGCACCCACGACTCTGTTCTATCTTCCTCCTGCCAGCGTCAGTTTCGTACCTCCTACCATCTGTTTCTCCATCGGACCTCGTCAGTCGATTCCAACTCACGTTCCTTACCCTGCCCAAACAAAGCACAATCCATTATTTCACGAATGTATAATATAGACATAATCTGTATTAAAAGATATAATCTATATTATACACTCTGCATATATTTTATTATTATGTTATATTATATGTCATATTATTTTATATATTATATCATATCATGTATTATGTTGAGTACGCAGGTATAGATGTATTGTATTTACACGTGTACGTCTACCAGCATTTACAACCTGAATAACAGATATATACACCTGACATATGGAGACAGATATAACACCTGAGTTGGAGACAGATATAACACCTGAGTGGGAGACAGAATTATAACACCTGAATCGTGGGAGACAGATATAACCTGACGTGGGATGACAGATTAACACCCTGACGCGTGGGAGGACTAGAATATAACACCTGACGTGGAGATCAAGATTATTACCACCTGACGTGGGAGACAGATATAACACCTGACGTGGGAGACAGATATAACACCTGACGTGGGAGACAGATATAACACCTGACGTGGAGAGTAGAATAACACCTGACGTGGGAGACAGATATAACACCTGACGTGGGAGACAGATATAACACCTGACGTGGGAGACAGATATAACACCTGACGTGGGAGACAGATATAACACCTGACGTGTGGACAGAATTAACACCTTGACGTGGGTAGGACAGATATAACCCTGACGGTGGGAGACAGATGTACATCTGACGTGGGAGACAGATTATATAACACCTGACATAGACAGATTACACTGATCGTGGTAGACAGATATAACACCTGGAACGGTGGGACGACAGTATATCCATCTCTGACGTGGGCAGACAGATATACGTCACCGACGTGGCGAAACAGATATAAACATGATCTGGGAGACCAGATATGACACCTGACGTGTGGAGACAGATTATAACACCTGACGGTGGAGATAGATTATCCTACTGACGTGGGGAGACAGAATATAAACACCTGACGTGGGAGACAGAATATAACACCTGAATAGGAGACAAGATATATTCACCTGAGTGCTGGAGGACAGATTATAACACCTTGACGTTGGAAGACAGATATTTAACACTGACCGTGGGAGACGTATAAACACCTGACTGTTGGAGACAGATATACTCACCTGACGTGGGAGACAGATTAATACCTGAGTGGTGAGACAGATATAACACCTGACGTGGGAGACAGATATAACACCTGACGTGGGAGACAGATATAACACCTGACGTGGGAGACAGATATACCACCTGACGTGGGAGACTAGATATAACCTGATGTGGGACAGATATAACACCTTTGACGTGGGAGACAATATACACCTGACGTGGGGAGACAGATTTAACACTGACAGTGGGAGACAGAATTATACTCACTGACGTGGGAGGACAGATATAACTTGTGGTGGGAGAAGATATAACACTGACGTGGGAGACAGCATATAAAACTGACGTGGCGAGACTAGATTATAACACTGACGTGGAGACAGATATAACACCTGCACGTGTGGAGACGATATAACACCTTGACGTGGTGAGACAGATATAACACCTGACGTGGGCGACAGATATAACACCTGACGTGGGAGACAGATATAACACCTGACGTGGGAGACAGATATACACCTGTACGTTGGGAGGACAGATATTAACACCTGACGTGGCGAGACAATATAACACCGACGTGGGAGGACAGGATATAACACCTTGACGGGACTGGGAGAAGATATAACACTGATCGTGGGAGACAGATGTACACCTGAGTGGCGAGACTAGATATAACACCTGACGTCGGAACAGATATAACACCTGACGTGGGAGACAGATATAAACACCTGACGTGGAGACAGATATAACACCTGACGTGGTGAGACAGATATAACACCTGACGTCGGGAGAACAGATATAACACCTGACATAGGATTGACGAATATAACGACCTGACGTGGGAGACGATATAACACCTGAGTGGGAGGACAAATTATAAAACTGACGTGGGAGACAATTAACACCTGACGTGGGAGACAGATTATAACACCTGACGTGGGAGACAGATATAAACTGGACGTGGGAGATCACTATATAACACCGTGGACGTGGGAGACAGATCTAACACCTTGATCGGGGAGACATATATGACACTGACATGGAAGGAACAGTATCGTAGCTGAGTGAACAGGGGTGTTTCAGCATTACATGTGTGCGGATGTTCGAGGGCTATTGATTTATAGACTCTCGGATCATAGGTATCGCGGATCGGGTTGCGTTGTAGATCTCGTAGCTCATGGATATTCTCATTGGCTTGCGACAGTGCTTTTCTTCGACACAGCAAGCTCAGCAATCGCCTGCATCGTCTCCTGAAAATAAAGCCAAGAGTGTTATTATGTTTGATCTTGATCTGTTCGTCGTCGTTCGTCCGTCTGTCCTGTCCGTGCCGTTCGTCCGTCGGTCCGTCCGTCGTCCGTCGTCGTCGTCCGTCCGTCTGTCCGTCGTTCCGTTCC
>NW_014579182.1:39479-40791 GCF_000485595.1 Priapulus caudatus
GAGCCATTTTTAATTACTTCGTGCATAACGGACGTTCGCGTTGTCGACGTATAAACAGACGCTCGCTCACCCTGCTCTTTATTGTCTCCTCTAGCTCCTCTATCTTATCGTCTCTCTCCTTAACATCTGCTGCGTTCTCCACCCCGGCATCCTGAGCCGAGATACTAACTATCTCTGTAACGAACGACGACACGTGACGCGATGCGTAACCATGGCAACGACGCCATCGATGTGAATCAACAAACAACGCAGGCGAGTGTGTGTGAGGTAACGCCGCGGTGTGTGGTGTCGCCGCGTTATGTTATAAGAGGAGTGAATGCAAAACAAAATTGCTTTCAGTTACTCTTCTTTCTAGCACTGTCATCCGACGAGTTATCTGATATACGCGGGGATCTGGGCAGCGGCAGAGTGCCTGGCATCGGTAGGAATGAGGTCCCTTGTGAAAGCGCTGTTATTTCCTAGGGTATTCAGTGAGCGCGTTAAAACTCGCTGGTAAACAATGAAGCAGAAATGCCTCGCTCTGCTAGTATTACTACTAACTGCTGATATGATATACGGAAAACGTCATTCGAGCTAGCCATCACTGAATTTGTTATAGCGAGGAAATCTCGAAATGGGTCACCTTGTGTGTTCGTTACTTGTAGAGAAATCCAACAATAGATTATTGTCACAGCTTTTTATCATAGAAATAAACGCAAAAAACTGCCCGATATTTTCGCAGGCCTTTCGCGTGTTCGCGTGTATACTGGATAATAGAGTCATGCGTCAGATGCAATGATCAGACCATCAGGGGGATACGGGATGTTTCCCGTGCGTGTGTACCTGTAGTATCCCAACTGAGGTACGTCGATATGCACTCGTCTGGGTCGTAGTTACAGGAGCGAAGCGTCGCCAAGATGTCGGCTCGGTTCGTCCACGACGGCAGCGCCTCCTGTGTACACACATAACGTGACAAGAGCGCATCTATTAGCACACAGAGCTTTACGACCTTACACGACATTGGCCTTTCTTACACTTACCTTAGCGTTTCTTACACTTACCTTAGCGTTTCTTACACTTACCTTAGCGTTTCTTACACTTACCTTAGCGTTTCTTACACTTACCTTAGCCTTTCTTACACTTACCTTAGCCTCTACTTTTCTTACCTTAGCCTTTCTTACACTTACCTTACCTACTCTATACTTTTCTTACCGTATCCTTGATTACGCGACCTTAACCTTTCGTGTTTGAACGCAGTCTCCCTCCCCTCCCCCTGCCTCCCCCCTCCCCCTCCCTCTCGCCGGCAACTATTAGCCAATTAGAAAATATCAGC
>NW_014579183.1:0-321 GCF_000485595.1 Priapulus caudatus
CCCCCCCCCTCCCCCTCCTCTCTCTCTCTCTCTCGCTCATTATCGCTTCGGTATATATACACATGAAGGCAAACACACGACAGGTTTGTTTGTGAGCGTACTGGTCGCAGGCTGCCGCTGGTCCGACCAGCCTTCACCGACCTCTGTCACCGCCCCCACCCCTAGATAGCCGAGGCTGACCTTTGGTCAGAGGAACGCCGGTATGTGTGTGGGAGCCCATCTATCACTCACGCTTTCTCTCTCTCTATCTCTATCTCACCTCTCTCTCTCTCTCTCTCTCTCTCTCTCTCTCTCTCTCTCTCTCTCTCTCTCTCTCTCTCT
>NW_014579183.1:6066-8636 GCF_000485595.1 Priapulus caudatus
AGAGAGAGAGAGAGAGAGAGAGAGAGAGAGAGAGAGAGAAAGAGAGAGAGAGAGCAGAGCGGGAAAGACTTGTGCCTCAGGGCAGAAAGACTCTGACAGGCGGCCAACAATAGTGACAGGAGAACGATGGTATGCAGCCGGTGTGGGCGCGCGCACGCGGGCCATGCTGTCCTGTGTATGTGTGTGTGTGTGTGTGTGTGTGTGTGTGTGTGTGTGTGTGTGTGTGTGCGTTCGTGTGTGTGTGTGTGTGCGCGCGTGCGTGTGTGCGTGTGCGTGCGTGCGCGCGCGTGTGTGTGCGTGTGTAGCTGAGACACAAAATCCTACACTGAGACACCCATGTCTCTATTGTCTTTCTGCGTCATCGTGACGTCATTGTTTTCTCGCCAAGTTCCGCGCGAACGCTCCGTTTACGTGAATCCGGCCAAATTCGTTTTTGCAAAATCAAAATCACCAGGTGGCGCGTGCGGCACGGCCACGCTTCCCGGCAAGTGGCGCTTCATGACGAGACAGTTGCTCTAACAGTGAGAGATGTTGCTCAACTTACGCTACTACCTAGAGAAGGTGCGGGGGGAGGGAGGGAGAGGGGGGAGAGGGGGAGGGAGGAAGAGGGGGAGAGGGGGAGGAGGAGATAGCGCGCGGGGGAGAGAGCGGGTTTCACAGTGTCGCGCGGACACAGCTCTGTGTTACGAGTGTTGTACAACATGCTACAAACAACCAGCATGGTTCAAGCACTGTGTAAACACGTTGCAAGCATAGTGTAAACACTGTGTAAACACGTTGCAAGCATAGTGTAAACACGTTGCAAGCACGGTGTAAACACGTTGCAAGCATAGTGTAAGCACGTTGCAAGCATAGTGTAAACACGTTGCAAGCATAGTGTAAACACGTTGCAAGCATAGTGTAAACACGTTGCAAGCATAGTGTAAACACGTTGCAAGCATAGTGTAAACACGTTGCAAGCATAGTGTAAACACGTTGCAAGCATAGTGTGACCACGGTGTGCTATCAAGCATTAACATCCTGGTGTACACACACACACAGAGCGATCACAAGGCGTACATCACTACAACAACAATACATAAGTAAATATGACTATAGGGTGTTTTATACGACAACAGGGGGCGCCACCACCG
The DNA here is from genome assembly GCF_000485595.1 of Priapulus caudatus. Classification (NCBI taxonomy): domain Eukaryota; kingdom Metazoa; phylum Priapulida; class Priapulimorpha; order Priapulimorphida; family Priapulidae; genus Priapulus; species Priapulus caudatus. The sequence goes on from NW_014579183.1 coordinate 7,200, forward strand.
TCCCGAGTGGCGGTGAGCGTAGCACTCTATAGGGTGGCTTTATTCGACTCTCCAGCACGCGCGTAGGTGGCGCCACTGCTGGGGGTCTCGCAAAACAATTGCATTGGCGTTAGTGTGGAGGGCAAGGGTGGCCGCCAGGGCGTCGGACAACGGGGCGTTCCAGGCCTCACCAACTGATAGACGGCGAGCTTGCGGCGTTTATCGGTTGGCTGGTTCTGGTACGATAAGACATTCGGGTTGGAGACACGTGGTAGCGAGCGAGTGAAACAAGGAACATACGGGTAACCGCGAGAGACAACGGGCGACGGACAACGCCCAACGGTCGCATGCCAGGGGGCGCCGGCGTACGGCGATACAAGCAGGGGGCGCTGCTGTGTCGCCCTCGCATGTCAGGGGCACAGCTGTTCTGTTGGTGCGCGCTAGGGGGCGTTGGTGGGAGCTGAGGGGGCGACGAGCGAGCGAGCGACCGTTGGGCTGTCCTGATTGGCTGACATCTACGGCAGGGGAAGGACTGAGGGGATGCCCCGGAAAGAAAAGGGATAAGGAGATGACCCCCTCCATGATCCGGGGCTGTAGCTGGGTGGAGAGCTAGAGAGAGAGAGAGAGAGAGAGAGAGAGAGAGAGATAGAGAGAGAGATGACTCATGGCACCACATCGGATGTTGGTGGTGTGTGAGGCAGCCACGCCCGGCGCGCGCGAGATACGACAACTATGATGCGATGTACGCTCCCTCCTCTCCCTTCCCTCCTCTCCTTCTCACCCCTTTCCTCCTTTCCTTTTATCTCGTCCCTCCATTCCCTGTCACCTTTCCTCCCACTCTTCCTCCCTTCCTTCTCTTCTTTCCTCTTTATCTGCTTTCCTCGCGCACGTACGGGGGAGTGGAGTGTACACGTGTGTAGTTGTTGCTAGCGATCAGTATTGCACTAATATAACAAGGTGCGTGGGATGGAGGCCATAGCTCCCGCCAGGTAACCCCGCCAGATAGCGCTGCTGTTGTCTAGCTAACTGCTGTTGTCTAGCTAACTCTGCTAACGTATGATGCTAGCCTTCTTCCTACTGCTGTCTAGCTAGCTAGCTATCTAGCCTTCTTCCTATTTTTGTATAGATAGCTATCTAGCTAGACGTGCTGCTGCTACTGCTCTCACCTCTCCTCTTTTCTCAGTCCTCTCCCTCTCTGTGTCTCTCTATGCCTCTGTCTCTCCCCGCTTTTCCTCTTGCTCCCTCATTCTGTCTCTCCTCCTCGCTCTCTCACTCTCGATCCCCTCTCCCTCTCTCTCGCTCTGTATCTGTCTCTCTGTCTCTACGCACTGGTTGGGAGGCTCGTGGTAGGCCTAGCAGCTGCTTCAGCGTGTTACAAACACACACACACACACACACACACACACACACACACACACACACACACACACACACACACACACACACACACACACACAC
>NW_014579183.1:10090-16117 GCF_000485595.1 Priapulus caudatus
CAGCAGTAACAACAGCAGCAGCAGTAACAGCACTAACAACAGCACCAGCAGTAACAACAGCAGCAGCAGTAACAGCAGTAACAACAGTAGCAGCAGTAACAACAACAGCAGTACCAGCAGTAACAACAGCAGCAGCAGTAACAGCACTAACAACAGCCCCGCATAAGCAGGGTCGCTTGACCTACATCTGTCAGCGGCTACCCGCCTGCGTCACCGGTCACCAGATGCTGCACGCGCGCCATCTATCAGCGCAAAACGTTGCAAATCGGGCGCCGGAGCAACCCCTCCATCCCAGCACCTAATTACAGCCCTATACGGTAGGGGGCGCCATTGTCCGTTTCTCGGCGGTGTAGGGGGAGCGGACTTTCTTCTCAGGGTCTTATTTTTGTAACTATACGGTAGTTAATAGTTTGTAGGAAACGCCGTCGCCGTGGCAACCGCGCGTCATTCGCTCGTTGGCATGGCGATGGCACTAGTTTAATCTTAAGTGTACATGTACGAAAATCGACTCCAGAGTATCCTGTCGCCATGGCGACAGCGGGAGCGGCAGCCTCCATAGAGCATCTAGCGGCGGCGCGTTGATCCTGATCGGGGCGACCTCAGTCACCCCGCAGGGACGCTCGCTAGGGGGAGCTTCGAAGCGCGAGTTTGTTAGCACTGTTTAGTTTGCGTAGGTCGGCCGGGCGCCGCCTGACGTCGCCGCGTCTCCAATAGTGGCAACGGGTCGGTCGGACATTTTAGAAGTCGCTGCAGCGGCGGCCATATTGTATTTTAGTGCTCGCCTGCGTACTAGTGTGCCAGTATTGTGCGGTGCACTGTACCAGTGTACCAATGTACCAGTATTGTGCAAGCACAAACATGCCAGGGTTGCGAGCGATGCATTATTGTAACAGTATTGTGCACGCACTATTTGTACCTGTATTTGCGTGTGCACTGATCTACGGGTTGTGCCATCTGCACTATTGTATGGGTGTGCCATCCGCACTATTGTACCAGTGTCTAGTGAGATGCACTATTTGTACTTGTATTTGCGTGTGTACTAGTGTTCGGATGTTCCATCCACACACGATGTACTAGCGTCTCCATGGATGCTCTATTGTATAAGTGTACTATGTACGGATGTGTCATCCGCACTACTGTACCAGTGTCAAAAAGATGCACTATTGTATAAAGTGCGCTAATGTACGGGTGTGCCATCAGCACTAATTTACCTGCGTTGCAAAATAGGCACTATTGTAAAAGTTCACAAATGTACGGGTGTGCATCCGCACTATCGTAACAGTATTGACTTGGCACTAACTTGCAAGTTGCACTGATTTGCATCATGCACCAATCGTTGGCACTTTGTCGTGTGACGTGCACTAAAGTGCCAAAGTGCCATGCATGCGGAATAGTGCGGATAAGGACGTGACCACGTGACCTCATATGAATTACCTCATCTTGTGTCGTACTGTGTAGACTAGGTCGCTCGCGTCGCCGCCAGGGGGAGCTAGTGCGTCGTCGCTCGCCACCTGGGGGCGCTCGCGACGACGCGGTTGTTCTTAATGTCGTACGGGTCACGCATTTTTTCCCGTCACGCTCGCGAGATGGCGCCACCGGCCGGCGCGTGTTTGTTGGTGTATCTACCTCATGGTGATGACGTGACGTGTTAGACACGTGACTGTCGTGTGGCTGACTGACTATATTCTCTCTCGCGTCCGTGACGGGGGATGATCCAGATGTTAGGCAGGAGGAGGGAGGGAGGGAGGTAGGGAGGGGGAGAAAGAGAGAGAGAGAGAGAGAGTAGACAGTGTGGGGAAGATGAGATTTGTTTTTTCTATCGCTTGTGATCCGAGTGATTTTCGAGTGGCGTTTTGAGGATTTCCTACTTTCAATCGACTTGTTTTTCGTTTCGAGCAAAAGAAATTTTGGCTGGAAAAGTTCGCAAAAGTGGGGGTGGGGTGTTGCTCCCTCCTGGACCGCCCCCATCTCTGGATCTTCCCTCGGTTACCCCCTTCCCCCACCCACCCACTCGCTCGCGCGCGTGCAGGGTGGGGGGAGTGGGTGGAGAGAAGTTATGTCTCATTCTTATGTACCTCAGGCGTATATATATATATATAAATGACTCTCGGGACTATACCTCTCTGTTATAAACTTTGTTCCATTGACTTCGTACCTCAGAAATAATCGTGATTTGCTTGTATATATATTTCAGGCATATAGCTATTGTTTGCCAGCATTGTGCCATGAACACACACCTCTAGGATCACTTCCTTGTATATCTCAGGCATATATACCTTTTTAAAACCAGCTTTGTGCCATTTTTACCTCAGAAATATCATTATTGGATATGCCATTCTTTTACTTCAAGCATATATATCTTGGATACTACCAGTCTAGTGCCACTCACATTTACCTCAAACGTGTGCCTCTAGGATTCTATCATTGTGCCATTGACTTATATGTATACCTCATACCAATACCTCTTTGATACCAATCTCGTGCCGTTGGCTACTAGTACTAGATCAAGCATTAGATCTTAGTTATCATTCGTGGGCCGCGAACATTGTGCATGCCTCCCTGTAAACCGAGCATTCACGTCACAGACACACACACACGCACCTTGCCTAATACTTAGTATAACCTGTGTAACCTTGTAGATTACTAAACGTATGCCTATCATACACCATTCTTGTATCGCTTGTTACACACAAGTAGTTCTTGTACGTCACTATGCTGTGTTTCAATACGCATAGATGCCCCCTGTCTACAATGAATCCCTATAGGTACCTATTCCTCGTACGTCATAGACAGGTAGCTCAGACATGTAACCCTTTTGTTACCATATTATGTGTCGCAGACATCTTACCTTTATTTCAGCCCTCCATCTACCATTATGCATGCGGTTTTCGACAAGCTATGCACACACGTGTAATGTGTGGAGTCAGGCGGCACTAGCTACGACTCCATAAGCCATGGTTACTGTAACCCGTAGTTACCGTAACCCATGGTTACGATACCGTAGCCAGGCTGCATCCTCAACTATGCAGTATCTTTCTGTATTGCACGTGTGCGTTGCGGTAACTCCGCTTCCATCTACATCTGTCTTTCGGTGTTTCCTATAGCAGTCACCACTCTGCTACTACTATTGCTACTACTACCAAATCTACTACTCGTATTATCATTACTAGTGCTACCACTTCTACCATTACTATTACTACTACTACTTCTACCATTACAATTACTGCAATTACTACTACTAATGTTACGATTACTACTATTACTACCTGTTTATAGAGTATCCACGAGTCTTGTGTGTGCGTGCGTGCGTGCGTGCGTGTGTGGGAGTGCGTGCGTGCGTGCGTGCGTGCGTGCGTGCGTGAGTGTGTGTGTGTGTGAGTGCGTGTCTGCCGGCCCGTGTCTTGTGTCGGCTATCGTGGCGCCATCTGTAGGGTCTTGCGGGAACATTACATACATTTGTCTACCTCATGTTTTGTACATTACGCGTTATTTTCTAGAATGTAACGACGAAGGACAGGCGCGCCGAACGGATGTCCGCATTTTACCCACAACCGTCCCGCTCGGCGCCACGGCCCAAGCGAAGAATTGCTTTATCGGTTAGTCGCGTCTGTCTTTTGCCGAGTAGTCGTGTACGGGGCGCGCGGACAGCACAGCGGGTCGGTCGCTGTGCATGCGCGGATTTGTACATTGTTCTAACATTGTCCGCGTGACATTGTTACCATTCTTTGTTTCAAATAAAATTTATTAGAGGATTTTCGAAGGTCACCGTGACGTCACTTGTTTTCGTCGTCGTTATTTTTTTGCCATCTTGTTGTTTTTGCCCAAAAACATCGTTATCTTCTTGTTTGACTCTAAAGGTCTAAACAATGAACCTCACTCGTAATTAGCTTCTAGCCTCTATAGATTACTTTCTTCGTGATTGATTTTGACCACGCAAAACTTATAACCTTTCATAAAACCTATCATGGTCATGTGAAGATTGGCATTCGCTCTTGTTTATTGAAACCTGTTTGTAGCACTCACTCATCTGATTATAGTACTAATGTTGTAGTACTTATAGCAGTGTAACTAAGATGCTGCAGTACATGAATTGGCCATCTCTTCAGTCCAGACGAACAACTAAAAGGCTAACAATAAAGGCTAAGAGTAGAGAAATTGCACTACCCCTTCCTAATTATCTGCAAGCCTGTAGTACAGCTCATAGGGTCTATGTCCCCCAGGGTACTGCCGGAACGGTCCGGTATACCGGAACGTACCCTGGTCACTATTTGATCATGGTTAGGGTAAGGATTCGGGTTAAGCCTAGGGTTAGGGAGTAGGCGTAGGCGACTCCCTAGACTCGTTAGTGGAGTAGGCGAGGTACGGTCCGGCATATTAGATAGTACCAGGGTACGTTCCGGCAGTACCCCGGGGGACATAGACCCTCTCAGCTGTAGTACACGCAATACTAGTAGAGGGCATGATCAAAAGTACATGGAAATATACACCCGGGTAGACACCTACAAATATACTTCCCCAGAACTGTTCAAGAATGGAACTCCTTAACTATAGACTAGTCTATAGTCTCTTCACCAGCATGAACATATTTCACAGAAACAGTAAACAATTTGATAACTGCTTCCACCATTGGAAGCATAAATTATAACCTTAATTTAAAACTAACAGTACGTTTTCTGTTGTAACTCGTTAATGAACATTGGGGGTCAGACGATCCCTAGCTGTGGCCCGTAGGGTCAATCACTCTCTATGTCTCCCTGACCTCTGTTTGACCTGGCTCGTTTAGCTATATATTTCTGACTAACCCTAACCCTATATATTATATATATATATATATTAGTCAGAAATAGCTAAATGAGCCAGGTCAAACAGAGGTCAGGGAGACATAAACCTTATCTGCCTAGCTGCGCGTCATGCCCTGTAAGGCCTTGCGCAGTATTCTTATAGACATAGACAGCTGAGCGTGATCACTGCACGTGAACATCAACAATTTGTCTCTTCAACTCTTGAACTTAATCCTGAAACTTAACTAAAACTTGACTAATCCATATGAGCTAGGCTATGCTCACATATAAGATTATTTTATCATATCACATATAAGACGATATATACTTACAAACTCATGAAATCCTTCCTCTAGCCAGAATCTACTATAGATCTAGATTCCTAGCTCTCCGCTTTTCGTACTAGTTTTCGTACATGTAGGCCTACAGTGCTACACTGCCACACATAATAAGATGACGAAGGAATATTTTCACAGGTGGTTAAATTCACTCAGTTCGAGATAATTAAATTCAATAAACCTCTTTCACGATATAAGAAATGGCAAGGAATATTTTTCTATAGATTAAATGCAGTTAAATTCAGTTTAAATGCCAAGACTCTGCAGCGATAACTACCATCCGTAAAGTTCGAGCGTCAAAATCCCAGCGACAGGCACAGTAACACTCCTAATATGGCCACACTGCAGCGTTCGTCTGCTTTTTTGCTACGCGTGCAATGGCGTCGGCGACATTGTTTGTATACAGAATTTTAACTTTTGCAAACTCGAGACTGTTGAATGTTACATAGACTTACCATTGATTTTGAGATCCTGTGCCAAAAATATCCAAATATTTTCTTTTAGTCAGGCTTCCTTGTAACTCAACAAACTTAATTTACTGCACGAGGAAATGTTTATGATGTAACAAGATTAGGTGTCATTGTGTCCACTAGATGGCGGTACGCGCATCGTGGGAATTTCGATTTCAAGATTGTTGTTGTTGTCAGCTTGTTATTTCTGCCTTCCTCGATTATTTAACATATCACTGCATCTAACATTGAGTCAGGTAATTATCTACACTCACTGTGTAATTATAATGACCCTATTTAGGCATTTTTATTTAAATTCATATTCTACCCTGGCGTTACTTAGTCTTTTGATTTCGAATACGTTCGTCAGAGCCACAGGCACTTGAAACGTTTCGATAAACGCTGTGGCTATATGCCCGGCAGCCGGGCACGGTCTTCGTTTTCCTAAATGCCCGGCAG
>NW_014579183.1:17381-21967 GCF_000485595.1 Priapulus caudatus
CAGTTCCCTAACCCTACTTACCCTAAACCCTAACAGAAAAAGCCCTTAACTTCTATAGCCTAACCCTTCGTTTTACTTGAGATATACGTCTAATAATTAAAACTGCGCCGGCATTTAGGAAATCGTAAGACCGGCAGCGCGCTCAGATATTATGCGGCTGCCGGGGCATATGCCACTCTGTTCATAAAATATTAATGCGCTAATATAAATACGAAATCTAATACCGTTACTTAGTACTACAATATTCTTAATGTTTTTATAGCTCTTCTTTCAGTTTTCATCTTTTATTGCCGACAGTTTCCGGGCCTGTCAATTCCGTCGTAATTGACTTTACTTGCACACACCACTTACGCCGCCATTTGCTCACCTTGTGCACTATAGTGATCTGTTAACTAATTATATTACTGCAGGGTCTCTGAATTAACCGACTGGTCACCGACGGCACATTGCCCGTCGGTTTTCCCTATCAATCGCCGCTTACTGTTCCTCTTAAATCCACACCCGACGACGAGCAGTGACCTGCCTTGCCCTTTTCTGTAATTGCCGTCGGTCGGCATGGTGAATGCCTCTGAAGCTAGATTGGCTCTTTAGCGGCCGCACGTTTGTCGCAGTAGGTCTGTACTATTAGTTTTCTAGCAGGGCGTGGAGGCGAGATACCACGTCTACCCTTCGGCCAAAAACAATACCGTAAACGTGCTTGCTGCCAACCTTCTCCGCTTGCAGGTAGACGACTCGATACACTATTGCTCGCGCCTGTGTTATGCACGTGGTGTTGAAACCATTACGAATTATTTAAATGCCTGCACGTAGGAAATCGCCCGGCAACATAGACAGATTAAGCGCAGAGAGAAGAGAACGCGTAAATCAGCGCTAGAATGGCCAGCTGGTATCTGTATGGGTGTGTACAGACTTTGCAAGTTGACAGTTAAATTTCAGAGGAATTTAGTTAGAAATTCATCGCGATGCACAGATTTTTCATACAATGGTCTGGGGTCTAGGGCTAGTGAGATATTTTTAGGTCAGGGCTTAGTGGTTTTCCTCAGTTACTGCCACGTGACCATGTTGGGTTCTCCCCTATCGTTTTGTGCTCGTCTCATGTCGGGTGTCTCTTTGCGTTGCGCCTCCTGTTTGTGGAACTACCCCACCTGGTTTCTTCGTTGCGTCCGTTTATTACATGACCTCCGCTCTCGCCGACTTAAATTCACCACAATAAAGTTTGCGCAGCGCAACGGGTAGTCGGTCAAGAAATTCCCATCTATCGACCGGAACCGCGGCATGTATATATTACAGAAATACATAGCATGCCATGCCCAAGACCATTAACATAGTTACAACAGTTAACCTGCTACGAATCCCAACACTAATGTTACACCGACCTCTCTGCATATACTTTATATACAAGAACCCAAAATTACCGTATATGGTTGTTTCGTGCGCCGATTTTACGTATTAATTAATATAGTGGCCCTAGGTTAAAAAACACGCCCGGACCCCCTTAGTTTACCCCTCCCCTCCCCTCCCCCTTACCCTCCCCTCCCCCCTGTTTTGGAATTTCATCCTGGAGGTAGAACCCTGACGATTGGTCTCTTAGTGAAAATAAAAAGTTAACGTTGACCCTCTGTTAAGTACCTGTACTCCATTAGCAGAGGTTTTCTATGTCTTATTCATTTTGTTCATGAGTTTTCCTTTATTTTCCAATCTCTGCGGCTCTTGTTTACAATTCTTGGGCCGGATTTTGTCGCGCGAAAAATACCCCTTTACCGGAGATTTTGGGAACGCGCATGCGGTCCTTCCGACCTCGGAGTGGGGTGGCCGGGGTTAGCGAACGCTCGAATTTCGCCAGTGTTTTTGTGACATCGTGTGACAGAGCTCGGTTACGAACAGAGACAGTCTGTATTTCTAACAAGTGAACACTGCTGTTGAAATTGAAACAAAGATGGAGTAGAATGGTTGTGTCTAAAGTTGTGCTGTAATCGGTGTGAAATTCATCGAGCGTCGAGCGGATTGGAGTCGAGCGCTTTCCTACCTGCTATATATATTAACAGTCACTGTGCACAGTGAGCAATGGCGGCGTTAGTGTGTGTGCATAGAGCATTTACACGGAATTGACAGGAAACTGTCGGTAATAATAGGTGAAAGATAGTATAGAAACATTAAGAATTTTGTAGTACTAGTACGGTATTAGATTTCGTATTTATTTAGCATTATATTTTATTGAAACGTTTCAAGTGCCTGTGGTCAGAGCCAAGTTACAACTACAAGTACAGTAACTGAGTAATGCCATAATGTTGTACAGCTACATACAGATACACAGTAACACATGTACAGCTACATCTACCTTTGATGTCCTTCGATCCGCAAAAGCCAACAGGTCTTAATGTTTCTCTACTCTCTTTCGCCTAGTATTGCCGATAATTACCTGTAAATGCCGGTCAAATGTTCCTCTGCAACACACAGGTACACCGCACGCACAGCGCATGCTGCTACACATTTACACTTATATACATATATCGCCGGCATCCAGTAGTCAGTTGTTGAGTGGGGGTGGTGATTTCTCTTGCACGTGCAGCATACTCTACATAAAATAACCCATCCAGGCTGTGTGACTAACGTCAATATACAGCCTGACATCCATCCATTGGAAAATCGTGTACCTCTACAAAAACTACCGAACAATTACGTATATCTCAAATAAAATAATCATCTAAGCATTTCTGCCTTGTTTTGTATCAAGTATAACCTTCACCTTATAGTATTCCAGCGTTGTTATTAAAACTAATACCTTAGTTCGCTGTGCACAGTGTAAATTTCAAGAGCCTAACCAAAATTTCAACCAACCGCCATGTTTGCAGTGCGCATGCTGTTCGATCGGAACGCGGAAAACCCGAAACGACATAACATACCATAGCGTTGCAACTCGCGTTGGCGCGAGCATAAATAAGCATCATATACTCGTATATATATATATAAATATTTAAACATTGAAAACCAGGAAACATCAATCGACAACAACTTAATAATTATCATTGCGAAGATATGTACTTGCCTTGTGTTTAGGCCTACGCACTGTGAAAATCAGGTCCATTGCCGATTTTAGTCGCACCGAACATGGCGGCTTTCTTGTTGTGTTCATCCAATTAAAATCTCAGAAAATATGGCATAACTCGATAAATAAGTAGCGCCCAGTTACCGCGAGCAAGCCAGAGGTTTATAGATTTGTTTGAGCTATTACATGTGACGCTAGCTCTGTCGATGTTTGGATACCGAGCCAATTACACGTTTTTATGGGCAAGAATTTGAAACGGTATTCTAACCATAGCAATACCGTTTCTTGGAGCTATACATAAAATAGCACCGAGGCAACGTGTGAACAGAATTCACCAAGCCCGGCTTTACAATTACAGTGTGCTGACATGGTGCCTGTTCCATATTCTCTCATCGTGACCCATGCACGGATAAATAGATGGTATAATCAGAGACTGGGAGTGCATAACACGTGCTCGGATAACGTAGGTGGGACTCTCACTGTTCACATGATAGATCTAGACTGATACACCACTAACCCAAGTTACCCAACCTCAGAACAGTCGATCGTAGGCATCCAGGCTTTTGTGGTTCTGAAAGTTCTTGAGAGTATAAAATGGACTCGACTAGAATGTTAGGTAGTCAATTCACGAGATCCAAATAAGTACGTGATGGGCACAAATTGTGGTCCTCGCTCCATTCTCGTACGGGTGTCGATTCCCAATGCACGCAAGTTTCTGTAGATAGCGTGCTTTGGCTACGTTGTCTAGTGAATCAAACTACTTGTCCATACTACGTACACTTCAGACAGTTGGCAAATGTGCATACACCAGATATTATAAAAAGCTGCGTTTGATAGCTATATGCAGTAAAATCGGTGAAATTTCTGAACACTTGCGATGTATACAAACGAGTCAAGTCCATGATATGTGTTGCGTGCAATCTCCCGATCTGGTCAATCTAGCAATCTGCCGACTGTGTGGCAACCTCATCAAACTCTAGCATCCCAACCCACGCTAATAAACCTGCATGCAAAGCCCTGCAAAACCGGACCTGTGTAATCTCATTGAACTCTAGCAGACTAGCACCCAAACCCATGCTGATAAACCTGCCTGCAATACCCTGTAAAACCGGGTCTGCACAATCATATCAAACTAGCACCCCAACACGCGCTGGTAAACCTGTCTGCAAAACTGGGATCCACTTACTGCTAATATTGATTATTATAATGAAATTAACACTATCGTATGTACAATCTATCGATGTAAAATCCAAAGACATGGCCTAATGACAGAGTGAAAAACTTTTTTGTTTCAGCGCTGACCTACCATTTTTATCACTTTATTAAAAGGACTGTGAAATGTGCTTTCCACTGACGTGCGAAGAGTAAGTATCTGATAACCTTTTGACCCTCAAGAGGAGGGTTAAACATGGATTCCTGAACTGCCTCAATGATGTCACAGTGTTCTCATATTCATGGCACATCCATAATTGCGAAAGCCAATAAGCCTGGATAGCCGAACGGGTACAGCACAAGCGGCGTCACGGCTGAAAGGGCGTTG
>NW_014579183.1:22034-28970 GCF_000485595.1 Priapulus caudatus
TTTACAACAATTTAATATCAACAAATAATTTTTACAACAATTAAATTTTTTTTTTTAATAGGGTTAGGGTCACAATGCACCATAAAACAGGAGTTTCAGGCACGTGATTTGTATCAACCAATGGGATTTGGGAGGTATGCAGAATGCAGAAGGTTGCTGAAATGATGTGTACGCAACTGCGTATCTGCATATGATATCTGCGCCTAACAAAGGTGTCACTACGCACGACTTAAATGTTACGTTTATAATCGTAGCAATAGACCTCAGATGAGCCCAGATGCTCTGCGGCTCTTGTTAGTGCAAGTCGCGGAACCCTCTATACATGCATACTGTACATGTACATGTACATTTAGTGTTTACACATGCACGTTCATGTACGTGGACACATACATATACTCATATCTATGTGTCTATATATAAAACTATTCATATATTCACTTACAAGTTACATGGTTTATAATATATAAATAATAAGATCATTTATTTATTCCACGTAAATGTATATTATGCAGAGTGAACAAAAACAAAAATAATCATTTGTTCTTGTTTAGTCCTGGTAGTATCCTGTAATACTAATCTCATATGTTTGTATAATTACCTAATAATATCATAGAGACTCAGATAGTAGTAAGATTAATAGCGGGGGTCAAAATAAAAAAAAACAACAATAGATGCTACAAAATCTCATTTTCCATATATAGAAGTGTTCGGTTTTAGGTGTAAAATGATGAGCAATTAAGATGCATAACAACAACTTATACTCCTCTTAAGTTCATTCACTTTCTCATAGATCTCTAAGCCAGGTGTGCCTCCGATAAAATTAGGGGTCTAACAGGGCAATTACAGAATGAGCTGGTAAAAATCTTCATAACCTTTCCATCCCATAATCGTACATAGTTACTCTTCACTTTCATGGCAACACACTTGTTTGTCCCTGAGATGTGGACCAATGTTGATCCCAACCCTCCGTATATATGTGTGTATTGTAACATAGTAAAACCACGGATTAAGACTCGTTGTATAATATAGAGATGTGAATTCGTAAACTCATCTATATTATAATTTATACGCTACGTCTTCGATCATCACTGACGTGCAGCAGCACACACACATGCCGTGCAAGTACAACCACTACATGTATATAAATAACTTCCCTACAGCGTAATAATCTTGTTATTTGTCGGAAACACTAGTTTCGTAAAAGTATAGTAATGAGGAGGTGGTTGGTTGCCATGGATACGCTCCATGATCCACTTTTGCTCTGTGCCGTTTCATCCTCAGCGCATCAGCATGGAGCAGGACAGTGGCGCCATCTGTGGAGTGGTGGGGTCGCCGCCACCGACGGTTGTAAGGTCGCAGGGATTGGATCTGGACTCACCGAGCACACAGCGTTACTGGAAGGAAGACCTACGGGTAAATATAACGCACGCACGCACGCACACATACACGCACACGTACATACACACACGCACGCACGCACACACGCACGCACAGCCTGTCACCGCTGCAGGTGTTGATGAGCGAGACGTTAAGCTGCTGTTGTTACTATGTTGTTGTTGTATCTGTCTCTCCTCTCACAGACGCTGGAGCTACAGGTGGACGTGTTACAGACCTACCTACACCGCTGCTGTTGTTACTATGTTGTTGTTGTTGTATCTGTCTCTCCTCTCACAGACGCTGGAGCTACAGGTGGACGTGTTACAGACCTACCTACACCGCTGCTGTTGTTACTATGTTGTTGTATCTGTCTCTCCTCTCACAGACGCTGGAGCTACAGGTGGATGTGTTACAGACCTACCTACACCGCTGCTGTTGTTACTATGTTGTTGTATCTGTCTCTCCTCTCACAGACGCTGGAGCTACAGGTGGACGTGTTACAGACCTACCTACACCGCTGCTGTTGTTACTATGTTGTTGTATCTGTCTCTCCTCTCACAGACGCTGGAGCTACAGGTGGATGTGTTACAGACCTACCTACACCGCTGCTGTTGTTACTATGTTGTTGTATCTGTCTCTCCTCTCACAGACGCTGGAGCTACAGGTGGATGTTTACAGACCTACTACACCGCTGCTGTGGTGTTATCTATTTTGTTGTTGTATCTGTTCTCTCCTACTCACAGACGACCGGAGCGTAACAGGTGACGTGTTACATGACCTACCTACAGCCGCTGCTTGTTTGTTATCTCAATGTTTGTGGTTGATTGTCTCTCCTCTTCACAGACGCTGAGCTTACACAGGTGGATGTGTTTACCAGACCGCGATACTACACCGCTGCTGTTGTTAACTATGTTGTTGTATCTGTCTCTCCTCTCACAACGCTGGACTACAAGGTGGATGTGTTACAGACTAACTACAACACCGCTGCGCTGCCTGGTTACGCGCATGTTGTTCGTATCGTTGTCTCCTCCTCTCAGCACGCACGCTGGACGCTAATGGCTTGGACTGTAACAGCACCTACACCTACAACCTGCTTGGTTGTTACTAAATGTTGTTTTGCTGTATTCTGTCATCTCCCTCACCAGACGCTGGAGCTACACGCGTCGCGCCACGTCGCTTACCAGACCTACCCTCACACCGTGCTGTTGTTACTATGGTTGAATCTGTCTCTCCTCTCGACAGGACCTGGAGCTACAGGTGATGTGTTAGCAGACGGCTACCACACCGCTGCTTGTTGTTACTTGTTGTTGTTTTTGTATCTGTCTCTCCTACTCACAGACGCTGGAGCTTAACAGGTGGAACGTGGTTTACAGACCCTACCTACACCGCTGCTGTTTTTACTATGTGTGTATCTGTCTCTCCCTCTCACAGACCTGGACGCTCCAGGCGGATCGTGTTACCAGACCCTACCTACACCGCGCGTTGCTTACTGCACGCTTGTTGTCATCTGTCTCTCTCTCACCAGACTGCCGCCTAACGCGCACCTGTGGGTCACGCCGAAAGCAAACACAACATATCGCAGCAGCTAGGGGTGAGCACTGAGGGCTACATGGCTGGTAGAATCCCACAGCTTATCGTAGAAATACATATATACACACACCTATGTGTGTATATAATTATGTGTGTGTGCATAGGATGGATGGATGGAAATGGATTGATTGATCGATAGCTAAGATAGATAGAGAGATGGATTAGATTTGAGAGATAGATGGCCAAAAGAAGTAAATACAAGCAATGACAGTAAATTTTGATCAATTTCAAGCAAAAGCCTTTTTGATTATCCAATGAATTTAACACAGTAATTCTAATAAACAAAATACAAGAATGCTATAATAAATAAATACATAATAGTATATATAATATTTATTTATTTATTCATTTTATGTATCAAACAATGCATGTATTTTACTATAATACTTCAATATTCCAATCTCTCATTCAGCGCACAGAATATGAGTTGGGGAAGATCTCGAGCATCGCGAAACAGTCGGAAGACTGACTCACACGGCGACAACGGATATGGATGATGGAGGAGAAAGGTATACAGCTATCTATCTATCTATCCTATCTAGTACTATCTATCCAATACTAATCTACCTATCTATCTATCTATCTATATCGTATCTATCTATCTATCTACTCTATCTACAGCCAGTCTGTCGGTCTGTCGTCCGTCCGTCCGTCCGTGGCCGGGACGATACCGCCTTGCGGCCCCGTCCCGCGGAGTAGAATTGCATGATTGTCCATCCGTGTCCGTCCGTTCCGTGCGGCGTCGCGTTAAATCAGTGGGCACAAATCTTAACAGCGCTCGACGTACGGTCACCGAATATTCGGGAAGTGGGGGGGGGGGATTGCGAAAAGTGATCGGCTCTGGCGGCACTTGTTTGTATCTATATTTATCCATGAACGAGAGAGAGAAGAGAAGGGAGACAGAAGAGAGAGAGAGAAAGGGAGAGAGGAGAGAGAGAGAGAGAGAGAGAGAGAAGAGAAGAGAGAGAGAGGAGAGAGAAGAGGGAGACGAGAGAGACGACAGAGAGAGAGAGAGAAGAGAGAGATAGAGAGAGAGAGAGCAAGAGAGGAGAAGAGAGAGGAGAGGAGAGAGAGACGAGAGACAACTTAGAGAGGAGAGACACAGACGATATGAGAGAGAGAAAGCTTGCGAGCCGCAATTTCGTCTCCTCATCGGTCTCCTTCCTTCGTATAGATGGGCGCCGGCAGCCGAGGAGACGGCCCTGCGTGGCGCAGCGAGTGCGAGCGTATGCGAGAATCGCTGAGACTCGCGTACCGTCTAGCCGAGATGGAGGCGGTACCTTCATCATTTGCCGGGAGACGATGAAGGAGTCATCGCGCGAGCGAACGCGAGGAAGCTGCGCACTCTGGTGGAGGAGCGTCGACATTGAGAGGTGCCACCTGGAGGCAGCGAGGGGCGAGCTGGGCGTACGCGGCGGCGGCGAGAGACGCAGCGTAGGACAAGGTGAGGCCTGCTCGCAGCAATTGCATGCCGGCGAACGGCGGTCCCGTAAAAAAATGCTTAAATTTGACTACGTTCAGCGAATTTTCGATGGTAAAATTTTGTAAAAAATTTTTGTTGTGCCATTTTTTTTACATTTAAAATTAAAGTAACGAAGCAACGGACTAAAACGTATCGTCCAATTCTGACCTGATAACATTGTTTCTCACTAGTTAGGATGCACGGCATTTAACCGATTAAAAGTGAACAGAAATATTTATATATATTTTTTTTTTACTAATTACGGTGACGTAATTACTTTAAACCGAAGTGGCAGGAAGGGTCGTCGTTTTGAACGCTTGTGGAGCCATTGATCTGTTTGGGGCACGTAATTGGTGTAGCTTGATACCGCCATAGCAACAGTATCCAGGGGCGTGGCTGCTCTCTCCGCAGACAGATAGATTCATTAATACATACGTACACCCATGTGTCGTCATCGTATGTATATAATTTTATTTTACTTGTTAATTAACTAAAATGCGTATCACATAGATTAGCGAATTAGTCAGATTTAGGAATGAAAGACAGAACTCGCTAGTAGTGTGGGAACTATCGTACGGGCGCTGATGTTGCACGCGGCGCGCACTGATTGTATGATACGCCTGTTGCCAGGACGACGCGATGGCGCGGTCGAAAGAGACCTCGGCGAGTCGTTGATGGACAGATCGCTGCACTGCGGGCGCGATAGAGAGAGCGGCGGAGGAGGAAGGCGGTGAACGTCGAAGGCACGCCGGAAGACTCTAGCAGAGATAGAGGAAGCGGATTACGGGAGCTGAGTGGGAGCTGGGCCAAGTACAGGAAGGTGAGGGTATTGATTGATTGGTTAATTGACGGCAGGTAATTGATTGATTAATTACGGATGCAGATATTGGTTAAAGTGATTGAAATGGTTACGGAATGCAGATATTGGTTACTGATTGATTGGTTAACGGATGCAATATTGTTATTGATGATTGGTTATTGTATGGCAGGTATTTGCGGTGAAGCAAGTAAGGATAAGACAGCTGCAACAGCAATCAGCGACGATCAACGAAACTCAAGAGAGCAGCAGCCGGAGGCAGCGCGCTCAGTGGGACAGCGAGCGCGAACGTAAACGCACGCGAAGCTGATCCTATCGACAGTTGAGGGCAGCAAGCGCGAGTACAACAAGAAGAACAGGCAATTTAACGATGCGGCGAGCGCCATTGGCGGTGCGGGAGTGATTGGTTCATGGGTCGGTGGTAGTGATTGTTTATCTGGTTCGAGTGGTAGTGATTGGTTCATTGTGCGGGTGGTAGTTGATTGGTTCATGTGGTCGGTGTAGTGATTGTTCATGGTGCGGTGGTAAGTGATTGTTCATTGATCGGTGAAATTGTTGGTTTATCGATGGTTTATTATTCGGTGGTATCAGTTTGTTTATTGATCTGTTGTATTGATTGGTTTGTTGATCGGTGGTATTGACTGGTTTATTGATCGGTGGTATTGACTGGTTTATTGATCGGTGGTATTGACTGGTTTATTGATCGGTGGTATTGACTGGTTTATTGATCAGTGGTATTGACTGGTTTATTGATCGGTGGTATTGATTGGTTATGATCGGTGGTGATTGATTAGGTGGTGGGCAGGCAATCCAGCAGCTGATCAGGATAATCTAACACTGAAGGAACCGAGTCGCAAGAGATGGTGGAAACTCTACTGTGTAAGGAAACATTGAGGAGGAGGGCGAGAGAGAGGGAGAGGTAGAGAGAAACAGAGGAGGAAGGGAGAGAGAGAGGGAGAGGTAGAGAGAAACAGAGGAGGAAGGGGGAAGAGAGAGAGGGAGAGGTAGAGGGAGAAAACAGAGGAGAAGGGAGAGAGAGAGCGAGAGGGGTAGAGAGAAACAAGAGGCAGGAAGGGGAAGAAGTATGTGAGAGGTAGAGAGAAACAAAGGAGAAGGGGAAGAGATAGCAGGAGAGGTTAGAAGAAGACAACAGAGGAGGAAGGGGAAAGAAGATAGCGGTAGTGTAGATGAGAAACAGAGGAGGAAGGGGAAGAGATAGCGGGAGAGGTAGAGAGAAACAGAGGAGGAAGGGGAAGAGAGAGAGGGAGAGGTAGAGAGAAACAGAGGAGGAAGGGGCAGAGAGAGCGGAGACGGTAGAAGAATAACAGAGGAGGAAGGGGAAGAGAGAGAGGGAGAGGTAGAGAGAAACAGAGGAGGAAGGGGAAGAGAGAGGGGGAGAGGTAGAGAGAAACAGAGGAGGAAGGGGAAGAGATAGCCAGGATGAGGATAAGAGAAACAGAGGAGGAAGGGGAATAGAATAGCGGGAGAAGGTAAGAGAGAAACAGAGGAGGAAGGGGAAGAGATAGTATGCGGGAGAGGTAGAGAGAAACAGAGGAGGAAGGGGAAGAGAGAGAGGGAGAGGTAGAGAGAAACAGAGAGGAGGGGAAGAGAGGAGCGCGGGAGAGGTAGAGAGAAACAGAGAGGAAGGGAGAAGAAGAGCGGGAGAGGTAGAGAGAAACAGAGGAGGAAG
>NW_014579183.1:28995-30904 GCF_000485595.1 Priapulus caudatus
AGAGAGAGAGAGAGAGAGCGTGAGAGAGCGATAGACAGCAGGCAATGAGAAGAGAGAACAATAATGCGCGAGAGAGAGACAGACATAGAGAGAGAGACACAGACATAGAGAGAGAGAAGCTGCAGCCATTCCTTCTCCTCATCGTCTCCTTCCTTCGTATAGATGGGCGCCGCAGCCGAGGAGACGGCCCGCGTGCGCAGCGAGTGCGAGCGTATGCGCAAGGAATCCGTGAGACTCGGCGACCGTCTAGCCGAGATGGAGCGGTACCTCATCATGTTGCCGACGGAGAAGGAGCATCGCGCGACGACGAGGAAGCTGCGCACTCTGGTGGAGGAGCGCGACATTGAGAGGCGCCACCTGGAGGCAGCGAGGGGCGAGCTGGCGACGGCGGCGCGGCGAGAGACGGACAAGGTGAGGCCTGCTCCAGCCAATCAATGCTGCGACGGGCATCCCGTAAAACAATGCTTAAATTGACTACGTCACGAATTTTCGATGGTAAAATTTGTAAAAATTTTGTTGCCATTTTTTTACATTTAAAATTAAAGTAAGAACTAACGGGACTAAACGTATCGTCAAATTCTTACCTGATAACATTGTTTCTCAACTAGTTAAAAATCCAAAAAACCTGGACGATTTGATATTAGTGTTCCTAACATTAATTGCTTGCTATGGGCTATGTATGAGTCATGAGTGTATGTTCACATCGAACAATATAGTAAAATAAGAAGTATAATGCAGCAATTTAACCATAAAAAGTGAATAGAATTATTTATATATTTTTTTTTACTATTTACGGTGACGTAATCACTTTAACCGAAGTGGCAGGAAGTCGTTGTTTTGACGCTTGTGTAGCTTGATCTGTTGGGGAAACGTAATTGGGTGTAGCTTGATCCGCCTAGCAACAGTATCCAGGGGGCGTGGCTGTCTCTCCCAGACAGATAGATTCTTAATACAGTAGTACACATGTGTCGTCATCGTATGTAGTAGTAATTTTACTGTGTAATTAACTAATTGTATCACATAATTAGCGAATTAGTCAGTTAGGAATAGAAAGACAGACGCGTAGTAGTGTGGGAATATCGTCGGCGTCTGATGTTGCCACGGCGCGCGCACTGATTGGATGTACTTCTGTTGCCAGGACGACGCGATGGCGCGGCTGAGAGAGGAACTCGGCGAGCGTGATGGACAGATCGCTGCACTGCGGGCGCGGATAGAGAGAGCGGCGGAGGAGGAGGCGGTGAATCGGGAAGGCACGCCGGAGACTCTAGCAGAGATGAGGAAGCGGATCGGGATGCTGAGTGGGGAGCTGGCCAAGTACAGGAAGGTGAGCGTATTGATTGATTGGTTATTGACGCAGGTATTGATTGATTAATTACCGATGCAGATATTGGTTATTGATTGAATGGTTACGGATGCAGATATTGGTTATTGATGACGATTGGTTATTGACGATGATGATTGGTTATTGACGATGATGATTGGTTATTGATTGAATGGTTACGGATGCA
Source organism: Priapulus caudatus (assembly GCF_000485595.1). Lineage (NCBI taxonomy): Eukaryota > Metazoa > Priapulida > Priapulimorpha > Priapulimorphida > Priapulidae > Priapulus > Priapulus caudatus. The sequence continues at coordinate 30,504 of NW_014579183.1, forward strand.
GATATTGGCTACTGATTGATTGGTTACGGATGCAGATATTGGTTATTGATTGATTGGTTATTGATGCAGGTATTTGCGGTGAAGCATAGTAAGGATACACGACAGCTGGAACAGCATCAGCGGACGATCCACGAACTCAGAGAGAGGCAGCAGCAGGAGGACAGCGCCCTCGTGGGGACGCGAGCCGAACTAAACGCCCGCGAGGCTGATCTACGACAGTTGAGGGGCAGCAAGCGCGAGGTAAACAAGAGAACAGCATTTAACGATCGGCCCATTGGTCGGTGGTAGTGATTGGTTCATTGGTCGGTGGTAGTGATTGGTTCATTGGTCGGTGGTAGTGATTGGTTCATTGGTCGGTGGTAGTGATTGGTTCATTGGTCGGTGGTAGTGATTGGTTCATT
>NW_014579183.1:33501-36001 GCF_000485595.1 Priapulus caudatus
TTTGTTGTGGTGTGAAGGTAGCAGGAGAGGATGTGTTTGTTGTGGTGTGAAGGTAGCAGGAGAGGATGTGTTTGTTGTGGTGTGAAGGTAGCAGGAGAGGATGTGTTTGTTGTGGTGTGAAGGTAGCAGGAGATGATGTGTTTGTTGTGGTGTGAAGGTAGCAGGAGAGGATGTGTTTTTTGTTGTGGTGTGAGGGTAGCAGGAGATGATGTGTTTGTTGTGGTGTGAGGGTAGCAGGAGAGGATGTGTTTGTTGTGGTGTGAGGGTAGCAGGAGATGATGTGTTTGTTGTGGTGTGAAGGTAGCAGGAGAGGATGTGTTTGTTGTGGTGTGAAGGTAGCAGGAGAGGATGTGTTTGTTGTGGTGTGAAGGTAGCAGGAGAGGATGTGTTTGTTGTGGTGTGAATAGCTAGGAGAGGACTGATGGTTTGTTGGGTGTGAAACGGCTAGCAGGAGAGGATGTGTTTGTTGTTGTGGTGTGAAGGTAGCAGGAGAGGATGTGTTTGTTGTGGCGTGTGACGGTAGCAGAGAGAGGGATGTGTTTGTGGGGTGAAGTAGCAGGAGTGCAGGATGTGTTTCGTTGTGCGTGTGAAGGGTAGCAGGAGAGGAGCTCGTTTGTTGTGGCTGTTTTGGGGGGGAAGGGTAGCAGGAGATGATGTGTTTGGTGTGGTGTGTGGTGTCGAAGGGTAGCAGGGAGATGATGTGTTTGTTGTGGTTGGAAGGTACAGGAGAGGGATGTGTTTGGTTGTTTGTCGCGTGTGAAAGGTGCCAGGAGAGGACACGTGCTGGGTTTGTTGTGTGTGAACGGTAGCAGGAACCGAGGATGTGTTTGTTGTGCTGTGAAGGTAGCAGGAGAGGATGTGTTTGTTGTGGTGTGAAGGTAGCAGGAGAGGATGTGTTTGTGTGGGTTGTGAACGGTAGCCGGAAGAGGATGTGTTTGTTGGGCGGCTGTGAAGGATAGCAGGACGAGGTGTGCTTTGTTGTAGGTGTGAAGGTAGCAGGAGAGGATGTGTTTAGTTGTGGCTTGAACGGTAACAGGACAGAGCGATGTGTTATGTTTGTGATGTGGAGCGGTAGCAGGAGGAGGATGTGTTTGTTGTGATGTGAAGGGTATTGACTAGTTTGCAGCGACGAGGATGTGTTTGTTGTATGTGAACGGTAGCACGCGAGAGGATGTGGTATTGTATGATTGGTGTGAAAGGTAGCAGGAGCAGGATGTGTTTTGCTGGGTGGTGTGAAGGAGCAGGAGAGGATGGTGTTTGTTGTGGCTGGTGAAGGTAGCCCAAGGAAGATGATGTGTTTCGTTTGGGCTGTGAAAAGCGGTACCAGAGATGATGTGCTTCTGTTGTGTTGTGAAGCGTAGCAGAGAGCGTAGCGATGTGTTCTGCTTGTGGTACTGCTGTGAAGGGTAGCAGGAGAGGATTGTTTGTTGTGGCTGCTGAACCCGGGTAGCAGGACGAGGATGTGGTTTGTTGTGCTGTGAGGTAGCCAGCGAGAGGATGTGTTTGTTGTGGTGTGAAGGTAGCAGGACTGACATGTTGCACTCGTGTGACCGGTCACCTATTGTCAGACACTAATTTTCCATAACAACAGATCCATGTACATTCTGGCTGTATCAGTGGGTGCGGTGCCTCATAAATCCTGCTAGTCTAATCACTGCCAGCCGGTCTTTACCTGAGACCAAGAAAAACTAAGATATTCGAACAGTTATTTTTCATTATCTGCTTGGGATCATGTATAATTGTGCATTATATTATCATATAGTAATATATAATATATATAGTATAATATTAAAATATATATATAGTATTCCACATATTATATATCATAACATGTCATCATATATCTATCATATCAAGCTAATAATACCTATAATACCTAATAATATAAGAGGTATTATGAGCTCTTTATATATATATATATATATATGCGTGCGTGCGTGCGTGTGTGTGTGTATTTCCCCTGTAATGTAACCGGAATAATATATGAATATAATGTATGTCTGAACCTCTACAATAATTACTATAGCATGTACCTAGTAGTATAACACGTATAGTGCAGTACTGTGTATTGAAGCTTGTAAAAAGGTTGTGTATATATTATAGTAATAAATGCCTAAATGCTATAGATCATATACTGTATTGGTAGCAGTTTGCTTTAGAGTGTGTGATATATATATATATGTGTAATATCGTGTAGGAACTAATGCAGCAACAATCTGTTTCTACAGCAAGTGCGAACAAGCAACAAAAATGTATCTGTACATACCTAGTCCAACAGACAATACATGCATGCCTTACTCTCTCTTTCTTGGTCGGTGTGTTACGCACCACGCGGTATAGATACTGAGGCGTATTTAAAACCAGGTTAGTAGGCGACTGATCATAGATATACACAACACGTGTTGTGTATATCTATGCATGGTCTGACGGTACCTACTGTTTTCTTTTGCTCTCACTCTGCCGTCGCCGCTCTGACGTATATAGAGCCGTAGGCCCTACG
>NW_014579183.1:41001-43310 GCF_000485595.1 Priapulus caudatus
GTGCGTGTCCCTGCGGACCATCCACCGTCCACAAGGTAAGCTAAATATTTACGTAATGTCGCAATGTGACTTATTATTTACTTATATGGACACTAAGTGTTACTGGTTGAGGGGGAGTGCGTGGTTGGAGACACCGGAGTTTGAGTCTAGAAATAGGTTTTTTCGTTACTACAGAGTATTTGTTTTACTCTGTTATATTTTGATATTTGTTGATCGGGAGAATAAGCGGGCTAACCACTCTATCTTTTGGACACCACATACCTCTATTTTTTGCTTGTCGTGGATACTTACTCGACCAGGGTGGATGATTTACCGTGTCAGTATAAGTTTACCTACTTGTAAAGAACACAGTGTGTCGGTTATATATTCTATGAACAGTGCTGATGTTGATGGCTCCATCCATATTTACGGTAATTATTCTCCCCAGTATTAACGATATTTTTAATAGTTATCGCCGCTTTAGTTCGTCATAAAGAATCGTAAAGATAAGTGAAGTAATAGTTTACTAGTATAAGTAGTTACTTAACTTACTATATAGTATTACTTATATATAGCCGATATATAGGTCTATATATATATATATATATATATACATATATATATATATATATATATATATATATATAGCTACTACTACCGTACCNCCACAGATACTACTGCGTCTGTCCTAAACAATACAAGGTACGTGTGTGTCGACATCTCTTATCACAAGCTCTGATTACAGGTGTGTGATTATAGGTGTGTGTGATTATAGGTGTAAATCTAGGTTGCATAGTTGTGTATAGTTGCATATAGTTATGCATAGTTGCCCATATCTATGTGTCAATAGTTGTGTGTAGTTGTTTGTAGTTGTGTGTAGTTGTTGATAACGCCCCCCACGCAACATCGTGCTTGCGTGCGTGCGTGCGTGCGTGCGTGCGTGCGTGCGTGCGTGCGTGCGTGCGTGTGTGCGTGTGTGTGTAACGCCCCCCACGCATCATTATAACGAGCTGGTAGCAGTCTAACGTTCCGTGTTGGTGTGTGTTTATGTAATCATGTAATGTTACAGGGATGGAAATGTGACGAACACGAAACGCAGTGCGCCTCGAACCCGTGTTTGAACGGAGGCACCTGTGTGAAGAGTTACTACAGAGAATACTGCAGCTGGCCCTTACGGATATAACCGGCGAATTGTAGGTCCGCCGCTACGTATCCCACGCACGCACGCGACCCACACACACCAGATGCACGGCAGCGCACGCACACACACATGCACGCACGCACGCCACCCACACAGAATGCACGCACGCCAACACGCACGCACACACATGGCACGCACGCACGCACGCACCGCACACACGGCACGCACACGCTATGCCACCGGCCCACACTACGCACGCTCCCACACGTGAATACACAGGTGACACACACACCCACTGCACATCACAGATCGCACGCGCACGCACACACGTACGCGCGCACACTGCTACGCGCGGCGACATGTACACGCGACACACACCGGCCACACAGCACACACGTAGATGTGGCATACCGCCTACCGCGCGCACTATACACACGCACACACGATATGTGGGCATACCTCGTAGGCGCCGCGCACATACACACGCACACACGTATGTGGCGCACTACGCTAGCGCGCGCCAACATACACACTGCACACACGTTATATGCTGTGTGGTCACTCACTCTGACGCACAAGCGCACATATACACACACGTACAGTTATTATATATTTATTTATTTATTTAATTAGTTATTTAGTTAATGTAGATCTAATGTGTGTGTGTGTGTCGGTGGGTGCGCGCGTGAGTGTGCGTGGTGTGTGTGCGCATGGGTGCGTACGTGCGTGCGTACATGTGTGTGTATGCGCGTGTGCGTCGCTGCACTACGAGTGCGTGTTACCGAGCGGTGCATCTAAGATGGCCGCCGCCGCCGCCGCCTCGTTCTGTTTCAGCTGTGAGAGTCAGACTTTGCATGATCTCTGTCATCCGTCACCATGCGACCACGGAGGCACGTGCACGGAGAACGACGCGGACCCACACGTCGATGAACGCAGACGGCCGCTCTTCAAACCCCGCCCGCACCGCTCTTCAAACCCCGCCCGCGCCGCTCTTCAAACCCCGCCCGCGCCGCAAACGTCTCTAGAAGGGCAATCACGTGACTTTTAGCTTGCAACCAATAATATTTCAGACCTTGTATTTCCCTCGTAATGTAACCGGAATAAACTTCTACAATAATTACTATAGCATGACGTACCTAGTAGTAACACGTGTAGTGCAGCACTGTGTATTGAAGCTTGTTAAAAAGGT
>NW_014579184.1:0-10952 GCF_000485595.1 Priapulus caudatus
GGACGCGTTCACTTGTGTTGTCGACCGAGGGCATGATCTCCTCCTCGGCTTCCCCTGTCCTCCTGCTTCCTCCTCCTCCTCCTCCTCGCTCCTCCTCAGGTCCTCCTCCTCCCTCTGCGCTCCTCCTCCGAGTCCTCCTCGCTCCTCCGTCGCTCCGCTCCGTCCTCCTCCCCCCTCCTCTGTTCCTCCTGCCTCCTAGCCCCTCAAACTCGGCTCGCTCCTCGCGCTCGGTGCGCTCCTCCTGCCTCCTCCTCCCCCTCCTCCTCTACCCTCCTCGCTGCGGTGACGCGGTGGCCGTTAAGTGCTGAACATTGCGTGTTTCTAGTGACTACTTATCTATGCCTGACGCGTTCATATAGTTGTGACGAGGGCAAGATCTCCTGCCTCCTCCTACCTCCTCCTCCTCCTCCTCCTCCTCTCCTCATACGCGTCCTCCTCCGTCCGCTCCTCCTCCATCGCATCCTCGCTCGCAGTCCTCCTCCTCCTCCTCCTCCTGCGCCCCTCCTGCTTCCTGCCTCCTCCTCCCCCTCCTCCTGCCGTCGCTGCCTTGCTCCTCCTCCTCTGCCTCCTCCTCCTCCTGCGTCCTCCTCGTGATGGCGTGCGCTGAGGACAGGGGGTTGAAACATTGCGTGTTCATGCAGTGACTAACTGTGACGATGCGGGAGCCGCGTTCAGTGTGTTGCGACGAAAGGGCATGATCTCCGTCCTTCTCCTCCTGCTCCCTGGTCCTCCTCCTCCTCCTCCTCCTCCTCCTCCTCCTCGGTGATGCGTGCGGTGACGGTGTGAACATTGCGTGTTTCAGTGACTACTACGATGCTGACGCGTTCATGTGTTGCGACGAGGGCATGATCTCCTCCTCCTCCTCGCTCTTTGCGCGGCTCTCTCCTCCTCCCCTCACTGCCTCCTCCTCCTCTCCTGCCTCCTTTCTCCTCCCCTGCCTTCTCCTCCTCCTCCCCTCCTCCTCGCGTGATGCGTGCGGTGACGGTGGTGAACAATTGTGTGTTTCAGTGACTTATCTAGCGATGCTGACGCGTTCATGTGTTGCGACGAGGGCATATCTCCTCCCTCCTCCTCCTCCTCCTCCTCCTCCTCCTCCTCCTCCTCTCCTCCTCCTCCCCTCCTCCTCCTCCCATCAACCTCCTCCTCCGCGCCTCTCCTCAATCCTCCTCCCCCTCTCCTCCTCTCCCCTCCTCCTCTTCCCTCCTCCTCCTCCTCGGCTCCTCCTCCTCCTCGCCCTCCCTCCTCCCCTCCCCTTCCTCGTCCTCCTCCCGCCTCCTCCTCCTCCTCTCCTCCCCTCTCCTCCCTCCTCCTCCCCCTCCACCTCCTCCCCCTCCCTCCTCCCCCTCCTCCTCCTCCCCCCCTCCTCCTCCTCCTCCTCCTCCTCCTCCTCCCTCTCCTCCTCCCAACCTCCTCCCCGCTCCCTCCTCCCCCCCTCCTCCTCCTCCTCCTCCCTCTTCCTCCTCCTCCCTCCTCCTCCTCCTCCTCCCCTCCTCCTCCACCTCCTCCCCCGTCCTCCTCCTCCCCCTCCTCGGCTCCTCCTCCTCCCCCTCTTCCCCTCCTCCTCCTCCTCAGCTCCTCCTGCCTCCCCTCACTCCTCCTCCTCCTCCTCCTCCTCCTCCTCCTCCTCCTCCTCGGTGACGCGTGCGGTGACGGTGTGAACATTGCGTGTTTCAGTGACTACTACGATGCTGACGCGTTCATGTTTGCCGAGCGAAGGGCATATCTGCCTCCTCCTCCTCCTCCGCCTCCTCCGCCCTCCTCACTCCTCCTCGCTCCTCCTCTCCTCCTCCTCCTCCTCCTCCTCCTCCCTCTCCTCCTGCCTCCCCTCCCTCCCTCCTCGGTGACCGCGTGCGGTGACGGGGGTGGTGAACATTGTGTGTTTCAAGTGACTACTCACATGCGACGCGTTTCATGGGTATTGCGCGACCGGGCATGATCTCCTCCTCCTCCTCCCTCCTCCTCCTCTCTCCTCCTCCTCCTCCTAGCTCCTCCTCCTCCTCCACCTCCTCCGTCCTCCTGGCCTCCTCTCTCCCCCTCCTCCTCCTCCTCCTCCTCCTCCCATATCGCCCTCCTCCACCTCTGCCTCCTCCTCCTCCCCCTCCCCCTCCTCCTCCTCCTCCTCCTCCTCCTCCCCGCTCCTCCTCCTCCTCCTCCCCCTCTTCTACCTCCTCCTCCTCCTCCTCCTCACTCCTCGCTCCCTCCCCCCTCCTCCTCCTCGACTCCTCCTCCTCCTCCGCTCCTCGGTGACGCGTGCGGTGACGGTGTGAACATTGCGTGTTTCAGTGACTACTACGATGCTGACGCGTTCATGTGTTGCGACGAGGGCATGATCTCCTCCTCCTCCTCCTCCTCCTCCTCCTCCTCCTCCTCCTCCTCCTCGCTCCGCTCCTCCTGCCTGCCTCCCTCCTCCTAGCCTCCTCCTCGATCCTCCCTCACCCCTCCTCCTCGCTCGGTGACGGGCGTTGCGGTGACGGTGTGAACATTGTGTCGTTCAGTGACCTACTGACGATGCGGACGGCGTTCATTGGTGTTGGCGACGAGGGCATGAGTCTCCTCCTCCTCCTCCCTCTCCTCCTCCTCCTCCTCCTCCTCCTCCTCCTGCTCCTCCTCCTCCTGCACCTCCTCCTCCTCCTCCTCCTCCTCCCCCTCCTCCTCCTGCCTCCTCCATCCTCCTCCTCGCTCGCTCCTCCTCCTCCTACCTCGCTCCTTGGTGATGCGTGCGGGACGGTGTGAACATTGCGTGTTTCAGTGACTCTACAGCGATGCTCGACGCGGTTCATGTTGTTGTGAGGAGGGCATGATCTCTCCCTTTTTCCTCCTCCCTCTCCTCCGTCCTCCTCCTCCTCCTCCTCTATCCTCCTCTCGCTCCTCCTCCTCCTCCTCTCTCCTGCCTCCTCCTCGTGACGCGTGCGGGTGACGGTGTGAACATTGCGTGTTTTCAGTGACTACTACGATGCTGACGGGCGTTCATGTGTTGTGACGAGGGCATGATCTCCTCCTCCTCCTCCTCCTCCTCCTCCTCCTCCTCCTCCCTCAATCTCTCCTCCTCCTCCTCTTTTCTCCTCCTCCTGCCTCACTCCTCCTCCTCTTCCTTGGCTCCTCACAATCCCTCCTCCTCTCCTCCTCCTCCTCCTCTTCCTCCTCCTCCTCCTCGCAACTCCTTCCTCCTGCCTCCCTCCGCTCTTTCTCCTCCTCTCCTGCGGGCTCTTCCTCCTCCGTCGCTCCTGGCCTCTCCATCGCTCCTCCTGCGGCTCCTCCTCCTCGCTCTCCTTCCGGTCCTGCCTCGCTGGCGAGCGACTCCTCGCTCGGCCCCCCTACCTCCCCGCCTCGCTCCTCCTCCTCTGCCTCCTCACTACCGCCCTCCTCCTCGCGTGCATGCCTCCCGGCTCGCGACCGGGCGCGGCGCCTCCTCTGCCTGCGTACCTTCTGCTGCGGCCTCCTTCTGCCTGCTTGTCTCCTCGCTCCTCCTCCTACCTGCCAGGCGCCGCGATCTGTCTCCATCCATCACTGCCCCCTCCTCCGCCCTCGCGCTCGGCACGGCGGTGCCAACTAACTCAACGTCTCGCTCCTCTGCTCTCATCGCTCCCTCGCCCTCCTCCTCCTCACTCCTCTCCTCCTCCCACCTCCTCCTCTCTCCACCTCCTCCTCCAGCTCTGCCTCCTCCCATTCACTCGCTCCTCCTCCTACCTCCTCCGTGCGCGCGTGCGCGAGCTGACGCGGCTCCTCCTCGCTCCCTCGGCTCCCTGCGCCCCCTCGCGCCTGCCTCCTCCTCGGGCAACCTTCCTCCCCTCCTGCGCTCCTGTCCTCGCGCCGTCCGTCGCTCTCCGGTGCCTCCTCCTCGCTGCCTGCCGTCCTCCCGCCTGCCTCGCGTCCGCCTCCGTCCACCGTCCCCTCATCCTCCTCTTCCTCCTCCTCCTCCTCCTCGCTGCCCCGTCATCACTGCTCACCATCCATCAGCTCCTCGCCCCTTTCCTTGCCTCCCTCGCCGCGTCGCGTTCGTGTGGTGCGATGGGGGTGCGCCTGCCTCTCCTCCTCCTCGGCAGCTCCTCTCGCTCCATCCTCCGTCCCCCTCCTCCATCCTCCTCCATCCTGCCTCCTCCACCTGCCTCCTCCACCTCCTCGCCTCCTACCTCCCTCCTCCTCCGCTGGCTCCCCTCCTCCTCCCCCTCGTCGCTCGCCGCTCGCTCCTCCACCTCGCTCGGCTGCGCTCTTCCTCCTCCGCCATCTCCTCCTCCGGGGCGCCGCCTGCCTCCTCCTGCCATTCCTCCCTCCTCCCCCTCCTCCTCCGCGCGTCCTCTACCTCCTCGTGCCTCGTCTCCGTTCCTTCGGACTCGGCACCTCCTCCTATCTCCTCCTCCATCGGCTCGTCCTCGCGCTCCTTCCGCGCGTCCGTGGGGGCACCCGTCCTGCCTACGGCGTCGGCTCGCTCCTGCTGCTCGGGCTGCGGGCTCCTCCGCTGCTCCATCCTCCTCCTCCCTCCTCCCCTCCTCGCTCGCTCCGTCCCCTCCTCTGCTCCGCATCTGGCGGCACCCCCTCCTCGACTCCCCGCTCCTGCCTCCCTCCTCGCTCCTCCTCCTCCTCCTCCTCGCTGCCTCCTGCGCTCCGCTCGGTGATGCGTGCGGGTGACATGTGGGTGGGGTGTGAGACATTGCGTGTTTCCAGTTGACTACTATTGGACGATGACCTGAACCGCGTTCATGTGTTGGCGACGCCAGGGCATGATCTTCCTGCCTTCCTCTGCACCTCCTCCTCTCCTGCCCTCCTCCTCCTGCCCTTCACTCCTCGTCTCGCTCACTCCTTCCGTCCTCCTCGGTGACGGCGTGCGTGAACTGGTGGAACCATTGCGTGTTTCAGTGACTAACTAACATGCGGACGCGTTATGTGGGTTGTGCGACGAGGGCATGATGCTTCCTCGCTCCTCGCCTCCTCCTCCCTCCCCTTCTCGCTCCTCCTCCTGCCTCCTCGCTCCTCCTCCTCCTCCTCCTCTCTCCTCCTCCTCCTCCACCTCCTCGGTGACGCGTGCGGTGATGGTGATGAACGATTGCGGTGTTTCACGTGACTACTACGATGCTGACCGTTCATGAGTGTTGCGACGAGGGCATGATGGCTCTACTCCTCCTCTCTCCTCCTCCTCCTCCTCCTCCTCTCCTCCGTCCTCCACCTCCTCCTCCTCCTACCTCTCCTCCTCCTCCTCCTCCTCCTCGTGATGCGGGTGGGCGGTGAGGTGTGAACATTGCGTGTTTCAGTGACTACTACGATGCTGACAGCGTTCATGGTGTTTGGCGACGAGGGCAATGATGCTCCTCCTCCTCCTCTGCCTCTCTCCTCCTCCTCCTCTCCTACCTCGCTCCTCCTCTCCTGCCTCCTCCTGGCCTCCTCCTCCTCGGTGACGCGTGCGGTGACGGGTGTGAACATTGTGTGTTTCAGTGACTAGTGTACTACGATGCTGACGCGTTCGGATCGTGTTGTGACGAGTGGCCATGATCTCCTCGCTCCTCGCTCCTCCTCACTCCTCCTCACTCCTCCTCCTCCTCCCCTCCTCCTCCTCCTACCTGCCTCCTCCTCCTCCTCCTCCTCCTCCTCCTCCTCCTCTCCTCACCTCCACTCCTCCTCCTCAATTCTCCTCGCTCCATCCTCCTCCATCCTCGTGACGCATGCGGTGACGGTGTGAACATTGTGTGTTTCAGTGACTACTACGATGGGCTCGACGCGTTTCATGGTGGTGTGCGGATCGAGGGCAATGGATCCTCCCTCCTCCTGCGCTCTCACTCCCCCTCCTGCCTCCTCCTCCTCCTCCCCTCCTCGCTCGACTCCTCCTCCTGCCTCCTCGGTGACGCCGGCCGTGGCGGTGACCGGTGGTTGAACATTGCGTGTTTTCAGTGAGTCTACTACGATGCAGGCGACTAAGCGTTATGGGGTGTGCGACGAGGGCAATGATCTCCTCCTCCTCCTGTCCTCGCCTCCTACTCCTCCTCCTCCTCCTCCTCCACTCCTCCTCCTCCCCTCTCCGCTCCATCCTCCTCCCACCTCCTCCTCGGCGTGCCTCCTCTCCTCCTCCTCCTGCTCGGTGACGCGTGCGTGACGTGGTGAACATTGGCGTGTTGTCAGTGACGTACGTACGGATGCTGAACGCGTTCATGTGTTGGCGACGAGGGCATGATCTCGTCCCGACTCCTCCTCCTCCTCCTCCTCCTCCTGCCTCCTCCTCCACCGTCCTCCTCCTCTGCCTGCCTCCTCTCCTCCTCCTCCACCCCTCCTCTCCCTCCTCGCTACCAACCTCCTCGGCGGGCTCGCTCGGGCGTCGTGATTCGGGCGTGGGGCGCGGTGACATGCAAGGTGTGAAAGACATTGGGCGTGTTTCAGTGGACTACTCACGGATGGCGGACGGAGGGCGGTGGTCGTCGGGGGGAGCTGGTTGACGACGAGAGCGAGTGGGAGCGGGGTCGTCACTCCCGCTCCTCCTGGGCTGCTGCGGCCACGCCCGCCCTCCGGCGGCCCCTCACCGTCTCCTTTGCTGCTTCGGCCTGCGCGTGCGCTCCCTGCCTCCCGCCTCCTCCTCGCGGTACTCCCAGCCCTCCCCGCGTCCCGCCTCGCTCCTCCTCCTCCTCCTCCTCCTCCTCCGCGTGCCTCCTCCTCCCCCGTCGCGTGCCTCCTCCTCCTGCGGCTGCGCGTCCAGGCAGTCCTCCTCCTCCCCCGTGGCCTGTCCTCCTCCTTCGGGTGGCGGGCGTGGCGGGTGACGGTGTGAACATTGCGTGTTTTCAGTGACTACTACGGCCGGAACCGAAGGTCTCGACTCCCGCGCGTTTCATGGGGTTGTGCGGACGCGGGCAGGGCGATGATCTCGCGTGCGGCAGGCGCGGCGTGCCTCGCGTGCCTGCGCCCCTCAGCGTGCCTCCTCTCTCCTCCGCCCTCCCTCCTCCTCCTCCTGGCGCGCGCCGTCCTCGGGGCACCTTCCTCTTCTCCAGCCTCTCCTCCGGCCTCGCGTCCCTCCCTCCTCGGCGGCAGCGGTTCCTCGTGCTCGCGTGCGTTTGCTCGGCGCGCGCCCCCCTCGCTCCTCCTCCACTGCGCGTGCGCTCCTCCTCTCCTCCTCCTCCTCCCTCCTCCTCCTCCACGCTCCTCCTCGGTTGAGGCGTGCGGGTGACCCGGTGTGGAACATGCGTGTTTCAGTGAGACTACTGGACGATGCGATCGGCGTTGCATGTGTTTGCGACGAGGGCATGATTCCTGCCTCCCTCCTCGAGCCTCCATCCTCCCCGCCTCACTCCCGGTCACTCGCTCGCTCGAGCTCCACAGGCGCGGACCCGTGCGGGCTCCCTGTGGTGGCCCTCTCCTACCCGTCCTCCTCCTGCCTCCTGCCTTCTCGCCTCCTCCTCCCCTCCTCCTGCCTCCTCCTCCCCTCCTCCTCCTCTCCTCCCCTCCTCATCGCTCGACTTTCCGCTCCCTCGCTCCTCGCTCCTCCGTAAACTACCCTAACGCGGACTGCGCGGGCGTGGCGGCCCTTGGGCGGCGGTACCGTAAGCGCAAGCACCCCGTAAGCGGCGCTGCCCGTAAAGCGCTGCCGCTGCGGACGTTCGGGGCGAATAGGGACGAGGGGTGGGACGTCGGTCCTCTGCCATGCGCTCCTCCACGCTCGCGTCCCCCTCCTCCTCCGGTCCTCCTCGCCTGCTCCTTCGGTGACGCGTGCGGCTGACGGTGTGAGACCATTGGTGTGTGTTCAGTGACTTACTACGGACGGAGGCCCATACGGGACGGGGCGGCGGCGTTCATGTGTTGCGATTGAGGGCATGATCCTCCTGTCGGGAGTCGCTTCCTCCTCTCCTCCCCTCCACTCTCCTCCTCTCCTCCTCCTCCTCCACCTCCTCCCCCGGCTCCTCCTCCTCCTCCTCCTCCTTCCTCGATCGGTGACGCGTGCGGTGACGGTGTTGAACATTGCGTATAGTCCTCAGGTGGACTGACGTACGATGCTGAACGCGCGTTCATGTGTTGCGACAGAGGGCTGATCTACCTCCTCGCTCCGTCCTCCCCGTCCGTGCGCGTCCAATCGCTCCCCCTTTCTCTCCTCGATCCTCGCGCCTCGCTCCTGCCTCCGCGCCCTATCGACGTCAACCATCGCTCCTCCTCCTCGGCTGCGAAGGCTCCTCCTCCTCGCCAACTCCCTCCCCGGGCTCGGGCGGCTCCTCCTCCTCCTCCTCGAGCTGGAGCCTCGGCTCATGACTTCACTCCCTGGGAGAGCTGCATGACTCGCGTCCTCGGTGATGCAGATGCGGGTGAGCGAGGTGTGGGAACGAATGTGTGCATGTTGTCAGGTGAGCTACTGACGATGCGTGCAACGACGTCGATGGGAGGGCGAGGGTGTTGCCGACGAGGCGCATGGATGCTCGTGTGGCGGTCCTGTCTCTCCTCCTCTACCTGCCTCCTCCTCCTCCTCACGATACCTCCTGCCTCCTCCTACTGCCTCCTCCTCGCTCGCTCCTCCTCCTCCTGCGACGCGCTCCTCCTACCGCTCCTCCGTCCTGCCACCTCGCTCCTCGCTCCTCTCTCCTCCTCCTCACCCTCCTCCCTCCTCCTCCTCCTCCTGCATCTCCTCCTCCTCCCGGCTCCTCCTCCTCCTCCTCCTCCTCCTCCTCTCTCCTCCTGCCACCTCCTCCTCCTCCTCCTCCTCACCTCCTCCTCCTCCTCCTCCTCCTCGCTCGCTCCTCCGCCCTCCTCCTTCCTGCCTCCTCCTCCCCCTCCTCGCCTCCTCCTCCTCCTCCCCCTTCCTCCTCCTCCTCCTCTCCTCCTCCTCCTCCTCCTCCTCCCTCCCCCTCCTCTCCAGCCTCCTCCTCCACCTCCTCCTCCTCCCTTCTCCTACCTCCTCCTCTCTCCTCCTCCTCCCCTCCTCGTGACGCGTGCGTGACGGCGTGTGGAACATTGTGTGTTTCAGTGACTACTGAACGATGCGACGGCGTTCGATGGGAAGGATAGGGTGACGTGCGACGAGGGCATGATCTTCTCCGGTCTCCTCGTCGGCCTCAACATCATCGACTGCAACTTCTGCCTCAAGGAGGAGGACCTCGACTACCAGGTAACCTTCTCCCCTTCTCCCCCTCTCCCTTCCCTTCCCTTCCCCTTCTCCCCTCTCCCTTCCCTTCCCTTCCCCCTCCCTCGCCTTCGCTCTTCCTCTCACTTTTCCCTCCCCGTTCCTTTTCCCCTCTTCTTTTGCTCCCTTTCCCCTCCGCTTCCTTACCCGCTCTTCTTTTGCTCACCCCTTTCCCCCTCCCTTCCTTTACCCCTCCTCCTTTCCGTACCCTCCGCTTTCCTTACCCCTTTCCCCTTCCCTCCATTTCCTCCTCCCTCCCCTTCCCCCTCCTCCTCTCTCGCTCCCCATCCTTGACGTGTAACTCAGCGCTGCTTGTTAACAAGGTGTATCAGCTTATTCGAGAATCGTTAATTTTTCTCATCGAAAATTTTTCAGGCCGGAAAAAAATCTGGAGAAAAAATATTTCGTTTTAGAAGAAAAAAAAACGAAAAAAATGTCGAGAATTAATTGCCATCGCGCCGTACTAGACTTTGCGACAGCCGGCGAAGCTCCCACGTCGCTCCGACGAAACATACTCAGAGAGCGTGCGTTCTGTCTTCGTTGTTACAGCTTGGAGTCATCGACTTCAGCCTCTATCTGAAGGACAGCATTGTGCAGCAGGGGCCCCTGAAGGCGGGGGGCGCGCTGTGCGAGGCCGGAGATCAGACACCAGGTGGCGCCGCCGCGGTGGCGGATCCGGCGAGCATGACTGCCGTGCTCGACCAGAAGAACTACATTGAGGAGCTGAATCGACACCTCAAGTAAGCGCCCCCTGGTGGCGGGATGGGGAACGAGCGGCGTGCGTGCGGTGTACGCGTGTGTTGCAGAGGAGCATTTGAACGGCATTTACAGGAAGTTATCGGCAATAATAGGCGAAAGAGAGTAGAGAAACATTAAGACTTTGGTAGCAAATACATTTCGTGTTTCTTTAGCATTATTTGTCTTTATTGAGAGTACGTTCCAAGTGCCTGTGCACTTGTTCGATGCTGGGGATGGAGATCGAAACCCACAGATTAATCACTAGATGATCGTTAATACGCTGCTGTCATCTGTGTGTTGAATCGCTCACCGTCCTACTAGTGATGGGAATCGTTTGGAATTTCATCATCGATCATTGGTTGCACCCAACCGATCAATGATCGAAGATAATCGGTTGAATGTTATTGATTGGTTCCACCAGATATTGAAATACATCATATATCATATAATACAGTAGTTTTTATAATACAATATTCTAAAAGCTATGTAACAGTATTATACTTGCTTATGTTTGGTGTAGGTTAGATTTAAGCTGTAAAGTAACCGAAAAAACACAACAATGAAATAAAGAGTCAATGTTTGCACATTTTATTGAAAAAACATTTTTAATAATTACATTTTTTTTTTTGGATAATTGATTATTTATTTTCACAATCGAGCGCTTTTGATTATAATCAATAATCGGGACATCATTATATCCTACTGTCACCTTCCTTCTTTTCGCTGAATCGGGCTGGCAGTGAGGGGTGACGACAAATTAACCGCAAAGTCCAGAGTCATAATACTTCGCTCATTTACCTGTCGGAGCTCCCTGATTTAACATAAGCACGGAGTCGTGTGACTCCCTGAAAGATTCTGCTATACTAACTTACGTACATTTCAGATCACGGCCTCGCGGAATTGCCGTATTTTTTCAGCAACATGTCCAAGAAATTTGGCAGACATGCGATCCGCATGAATCTTCGAAATAGCACGATGTCGTTATTGTTAATATCTTTAGCTTGACTTCAGACTGCGGGACTCCCTCATTTTGCTGCGGCACTCCCATCTTTTTGCTGCGGACTCCTCTTTTTTTGCTGCGGGACTCCCTCTTTTTCTGCGGAACTCCCTCTTTTTGCTGCGGACTCCATCGCCG
>NW_014579184.1:12559-13809 GCF_000485595.1 Priapulus caudatus
GCGTCCTTCGTACGATGCCAGCCGCCGCGCGACGAGGGGGAGGTACGTATGTGTGCGTGCGTGTGCGTGTGTGCAGGAAGCGTGCGGGACCGCGTCCTTCGTACGATGCCAGCCGCCGCGCGACGAGGAGGAGGTACGTATGTGTGCGTGTGCGTATATATATATGTATATGTATATATATACATATAGCTATGAGTTGTCATCACACATGTGAGTGAAAGACGTTTGACATCATGATGTTGTGTGATGTCGTGTTCGTTCCCTCGTCACGCATGTCACCAAGATGTCACACGTCGTATGCGTCACTACGAACGAGCGCGACATCCCGTAGGGGGCGCCTCCGTACACGTGTCGCGCCGTAAACCAATCACACATCTCGGCTGCTCTCAGTCTGCCAGACGACTGCCCGGCAATCGCTATGTGGTCGTCCCTGAGCAGTAGAAGTATGAAAGAAAAAAAGAATTTAAGTAAAAAATATAAGAAAAAGTAGAAATAGAACAATGAAAGAAGAAAAGAATTTAAGTAAAAAAAATATAAGAAAAAGTATAAATAGAACAATGAAAGAAGAAAAGAATAAGTAAAAAATAGAAGAAAAGTACAAGTATAAGTAGGATTGGCAGCGGCGACGCACGCTGTGAGGTCGCCGCGTTAAGCTGGCTTTACACTACTGACTTGGCGAATTGGCGAATTGGACCAACTTCCCAACTATACAACCGACAATCGGCAGTGTAAACGCAAAAGTTGCACGACCAACTGATCGAGCGCAACTAGTTGGGAGATTAGAACATGTTCTATTTTCACCAACTCGGAGTTGCCGAATTGCAAAATTGGTCCAACTCGCCAATTCGCTAGTTCGCCAACATAAAGTTCAGGGTTAGAAATTAACTTTTGAACAAGGGAGTCCAACGCTCCCTGCCCTCAAAAAGAGGGAGTTCGTAGCCAAATGAGGGAGTCCGCAGTCTGAAGTTCAAAACTTTGAGCACAACAACAATAACGCATGTGCGTATTTGAAGATTCATGCGATGCACGTCTACCAAATTTTCTTTGGACATTTGCTGGAAAAAATACGGTAATTCCGTAACGCCGTGCTCTGGAACGAACTTGTTAGTATAGCAGAATTTTCAGGGAGTCACACGGACGCCTGCATATGTCAAATCAGGGAGTCCGACAGTAAATCGGGGAGTATTTGACTCCGGACTCGCGTTAATTTCGCAGCCTGAAGTCGGTAATGTGAACCGAGCTTTAGACTC
>NW_014579184.1:16515-18337 GCF_000485595.1 Priapulus caudatus
TCAGAACACCACTCAAGTGCAATCTCATGAATTCCCACTCAGTGCAATTTAATTGGGGGGGGGGGCGCCTGTGTTGTGCATACTGATGGAACCACGACGGGAAATCATTTCTCATAGGCGGCCATGCTTCCGAAAAAATTCCCATAAATCAGCAGAAGTTTTTTTGAGAAATCACAATGCCATCCTCTGAATCCTCGTCGCAAGTGCCATCATATACATTGCTAACTCAAAAATTCTTTCATATTTTTTTCTGTAAACAAGCTTTTCCCGGCACACACGAAATCGCCACTTTGCAATGTGAGTTTACGCGAAAAAGTAGGCTTCCTTCGAAAATTTCCCGGCCGCCCAAGCAATGCACACCGGACGAGCCGCTTACACTGTCGGATTCAGCAGAGATTCTAGTTTCGGAAATTAACAATTGCAAACAATTCTAACCCTCTCTATTGAGAAATAAAAAATTCAAGCGCACTCGTACACTGAAAAACGATCTCATTATTGATCTGTACCATTGCTCATTGGCTGATTTCCCACCGTAATACTTAATAGCGTAATAATATACTTAATAGTTATAGTATAATACTTAATCACACCGTCCTTCACTAACAGACGTTCTTGTGTTTTCTTGACGACGTGCAGGAGTGCCAGGGGTCGCTGCAGCATAAGACAGAACTTGTCGCGAAGCTGGAACACAAGACTAACCAAATGGCAGCAACGATCACCAACATGGAGCAAAGGTGAGAGGACGAGAGAGGAGGAGGAGATTGAGGGAGGGGGAGAGAGGGGGGAGAGCGAGGGAGAGAGACAGGGAGAGGGAGAGAGAGAGGGGGAGAGAGAGGGAGAGAGAGATGGAGAGGGGGAGAGAGAGGGGGAGGGAGAGAGGGGTGAGAGAGGGGGAGAAAGAGAGAGAGAGAAGGGAGAGAAAGTGAGAGAGGGGGAAAGAGCAAGAGGTAGAGAGAGAAGGGGGAAGGGAAGGGGGAAGAGATGAGGAGACAGCTAGAAAGAGGGGAGTGTATGAGAAGGCGGAAGGAAGAGAGGAATGGCCAGGGAGAGAGAGGAGGTTAAGGGAAGGAGGAAGTAAGAAAGGAGGATACAAAGAGGCGGAGGGAGAGCAGGAGAGAATGGAGAGAGAATGAAGGGGGGAAGAGGAATCAGAGGGATAGGATAGGGATAGGATGAGAGGAAGAGAGATGATAGGGAGAAAGAACGAGGAAAGAAGAGCTCGGGAGGTAGAGGGAGAGAAAGAGAAAGAGCGGGGAGGGGGAGGAAGGTAGTGAGAGTGGACAGGAGGGGAAGAAGGTGTTGGATTTTGTCACCACGTCACTTGTCACCTCTCCTTTCCATGACCTTGCTGTGACCTTTGTTATGTCCTTCCCCGTCCATGCTTGTTCCTGTGGTGCACAGGCACTTGGAACGTCTCAATAAAAAAAAAAAGGTAAATAAACACGAAATGTACCAAAGTCTTAAGGTTTCTCTACACTATTTCGCCTATAATCACCGTAAGAGAATGATATCTCTCTTATTCATGTTGTTTGTGCACGCAGCACAGCACCGGCGGGCGTTCGGTGTACTTGTGTGTTGCAGATGAGCATTTGACCGGCATTTGCAGGTGATTATAGGCGAAATAGAGTATAGAGAAACATTAAGACTTTGGTACATTTCGTGATTATTTACATTTATTTTTTTTATTGAGACGTTCCAAGTGCCTGTGCTGTGGTGCGTGTAGCGTGACTAGATTGTATTACTATTATAGGTAATACATATATAAGTTATATTATATGTGTATTAATTAGTGTTAGGTCCTACATGCAGTTAGGTTCTCTCT
>NW_014579184.1:20088-21754 GCF_000485595.1 Priapulus caudatus
TCTCTCTCTCTCTCTCTCTCTCTCTCTCTCTCTCTCTCTCTCTCTCTCTCTCTCTCTCTCTCTCTCTCTCTCTCTCTCTCTCTCTCTCTCTCTCTCTCTCTCTCTCTCTCTCTCTCTCTCTCTCTCTCTCTCTCTCTCTCTCGTCTTGCACTCCCTCGTGTACTTGTGATGAAACTTGGCCTTGTATGTAAGGTGTACACAAAATACACAATATCAGCCTGACTGGCAATGAGCAAATCGATTTGCATGCGATCTGCATATATGCTCCACTTGTGCATGCTGTGTTTGCTGACTTATAAATGTCTTATAACTTGCTGAGAAAAATCAATGATGTGGAAGGTGGGGTGTCCGCGTGTGTGCGTGCGTGCGTGCGTGCGTGCGTGCGTGCGTGCGTGCGTGCGTGCGTGCGTGTGTGTTTCTGTGTGAGCGAGGCAGCGTATATTACAAGCAACGTGATATGTACAGAAATACGGAGATATAAACTGAAGTGTAGCGGACCAATGTCAGGCTTTTTTTGCGAGCCCAGCGGAAATTATTTGGACACTGTGTAACTTTCTTGTCACTATATATAAGTACAGTCTATATGTGGGGCGTGTACCTTTAGGCTTTACCGACCCCCCCCCCCCTTGTAGGCCTCACTCACTGTTGTCACTGTGTTAGCAAAGCACCCGGCATTCAATATTAGTTTCCTGATGTGTCACTAGGTGGCAGCACTACAAGATCTTGTGATGTAGTGCGTATTTTTTGGGGCGGATCGTATGATCCTGATCACATGGATCCAGTGATCCTGCGCGTTTGTTTGGACCGTTCAGTGATCCAGATCACAAATTCTTAAACCTGTTGGTGAGGGGGATTTGCAGGGGGATCCAATATGGCGGCGTGCGACCCAGCCAATCACGGCTTGTTGTTTGTTACGAACCATCCTGTGATAGGTCACAGCGAAATGTGATCTGTTGAAAGTTAGTTTGCATTTGTTTGGGGGGAGATGAGGATCGAGGGATCCTGATCAGATGGATCTATCTCTAACAAACAGATATGAAATGATATAATGGGTGCACTGTGCTGTAGACAGACACCAAATGTAGCCTTGCATCACTAACTATCCACGAACGTACATGCTCGGTGTCAGTCTAAAGCATAGGTGCTCTCATGCACCTTGCCAGTAACTCGGCGGCAGTAACAGGACGTGTGTACGTGTACGAAGTCTGATTGTGTGTTGTTGGCTTGTCCTACCTGTTTTAACTGTCATATTTTGCCACGTATCGACGTCACTTTCTCGTTGAGCGTCTTGCTTTAAATATAAAAAAAGAAAAACAAGAAACGGTGTTCCGTTCAAGTCGCCAGAATAAACACGCTATATATATATATATATATGAAAAATATTCATTCTGCATCTTTTTGCGGTCCGCATCTTTTTGCGGTCCGCATGTTTTTGTTTGTGTTGTCGTCGTCATGGTTACAGTTCTTCCCCCTCCAGCCTCTCTATGTGTCTCCGCCTGCTTATTACCTCTCTGTTCGTTGGATACAGCTTCTATATTGGGAAGGTGAGTCAAAGAATCTTAATTCTGTTCACTCTCTATCTCTCTCTCTCTCTCTCACTCTCTCCCTCTATCTCTATCTATCTATCTATCTTCTATATATATATATATATATATATATATATATA
>NW_014579184.1:23176-26867 GCF_000485595.1 Priapulus caudatus
CTCGGACAACACGATGCCGCTACCATCGTCGGCGAAACCCGTGCGTGTGTGCGACACCTGCTACGCCGTCCTACTACGCCGATACAACGCCAAGACGTGAGCACGACAAGAGAGCATCCGTCGGCGTGACAAGAGAGCATCCGTCGGCGTGACAAGAGAGCATCCGTCGGCGTGACAAGAGAGCATCCGTCGGCGTTACAAGAGAGCATCCGTCGGCGTGACAAGAGAGCATCCGTCGGCGTGACAAGAGAGCATTCGTCGGTGCGACATGCGCGCGTCTTTCGGCGAACCTCCGAGCTTCACGCGTCACGTATGGCGCCACCGTTCTGTCGCGGGCGTGCTTCCTCCGTCGCTGATGTCGACACACAACCATATCGTCCCCAGTCCTCCATCAGTGCACGGGGAAACTGAACGAGGAAGATTCGCTAACGAGGACCGTCGTTAGAGAGAGGATGCAAGACCTTGTAGCATGACACCTCGATACCGCGATGACGTCACCGTAAAACAAGAGCGCAGGCATCTCTACGCGCGTACGCGCGTCTGGGAGAGGGACGCGGGATGGAGTACGGGGGTTGGTGATGCTAGGATGTAAATATAATGTACTATACGGTGATTTTCGAGGTGGGAACAGACAGATCGTGAGCAATGTATGGATTTGTCTGGTCAGCACCTAAAAACATAGTTTCAATTTTTTGGTGAATTTTGGTTACCGTTAACCGAGGTGAGTTTATTTCGGGCGTGTATATTATAATAATTTTTTTGCCCAACGCCGCCGTGGTGTGTATAGTGAATACAGGCGAGATTTTATTATTGTTGCTATATTGAATATGTTTTTTTAAACACCAAACAAATTTCCTTAGTTGTGCTACACCAGGGAAGGAGAATATGTTCAATTGATTAATTTTAATTTCAAACGTGGCCTTGGTTTGTAACATAAACGTATGGATAACCAAAATGCAGAACTTTGTGCAAAGTGCTTTTCAGTGTAATCTACTGTGTATATAAAGAGTGTACATGTCTATTGAACGCAAACATATCTTCTCTCAGCGTATGTGCACGCGTGCGTGTTGGCGTATGTGCACGCGTGCGTGCGTGCGTGCGTGTGTGCGTGTTGGCGTATGTGCATGCGTGTGTGCGTGGATGTGCGTGCGTGTGCGTGCGTGTGTGCGTGTTGGCGTATGTGCGTGCGTGCGTGTTGGCGTATGTGCACGTGTGCGTTGTTGTGCGTGCATGCGTGCGTGCGTGTTAGCGTGTGCGTGCATGGGTGCGTGTGTGTGTGTGTGCGTGTGCGTGCATGCGTGCGTGTTGGCGTATGTGCACGCGTGCGTGCATGCGTGTTGGCGTGGATGTGCACGCGTGCGTGTTGGCGTATGTGCACTCGCGCGTGCGTGCGTGCATGTTGACAATTTCATTGCGGTCATTGCCTGCTGTATGGAAGGTTTTTGCTGAGCATTGCTAGAGCGATGATGATGGACGAATGACATTGGTGGGAACGATGCAAGACGAAGTGCACTGAAATCTCTGTGTTTGCTGTTGTTAAAGAGTTATGTATAATATGTTGACTCGTATTACACGACAAATTGTTCCAGTAAAAGAACATATATATATATATATATATCGTATTTTAAACTCCGTATTGGCATTCTATGCTTTCTGCATTTTCGAACAATATTTGGTGTAATAAATAACTGCTATATATATATATCTGTGTGTGTGTATGTGTGTTGTATGTGGCTTTATATCAGGAGTGTATCAATATTGATACACTCCTGTTTATATCATAGTGCATAGCAAACTCTACCACTCTTTCGCTGGAGGCGCCACCGTCCAATGCCATTTTATGCATTGAATTGAATTGTTTTTCTTTCTTGAACGGACCCTCTCGGGGCACGGAAGAAATACATTGTTACATAATAAACATAGGAATCATGTTTTGCAACATTTGCCAAACAATTAAATAAATGGCAAGTTTTAACAAATAATTATAGCACCCGGTGTGACCTGACACCATAGATACTTTACGTACATATTACGGTGCCTATAAGCGCTGCCATTGGATGGTAACGCCGCTAGTTCCAAAATATACCGCTCACTTGTGTTGGCGGCGCCACCGTCCAATGGCATTTTATGCATTGGATTGAATTGATTTTATTTCTTCCATGCCCCTCTCGGGGCACAAAAAAAATACATTGTTACATAATAAATATAGGAATCATGTTTGGCAACATTTAACAAACAATTAAATAAATGGCAAGTTTTAACAAATAATCATAGCACCCTGTGTGACCTGACACCATAGATACTTTACGTACATATTACGGTGCATATAAGCGCTGCCATTGGATGGTAACGCCGCTAGTTCCAAAATATACCGCTCTCTATGCTGGCGACGCCACCGTCCAATAGCATTTTATGCATTGGATTGAATTGATTTTATTTCTTTCATGCCTCTCTCGGGGCACGGAAGAAATACATTGTTACATGATAAATATAGGAATCATGTTTGGCAGCATTTCACAAACAATTAAATAAATGGCAAGTTTTAACAAATAATTATAGCACCCGGTGTAACCTGACACCATAGATACTTTACGTACATATTACGGTGCATATAAGTAGTGCCATTGGATAGTAACGCCGCTAGTTTCAAAATGTACCGCTCCCTTGGATTAGCGGCGCCACCGTCCAATGCCATTTTATGCATTGGATTGAACTGATTTTATTTCTTTCATGCCCCTTTCGGGGCACGGAAGAAATGCATTGTTACATAATAAATATAGGAATCATGTTTGGCAACATTTGCCAAACAATTAAATAAATGGCAAGTTTTAACAAATAATTATAGCACCCGGTGTGACCTGACACCATAGATACTTCACGTACATATTACGGTGCATGTAAGTAGTGCCATTGGATGTCAACGCCGCTAGTTCCAAAATATACCGCTCACTTGTGTTGGCGGCGCCACCGTCCAATGGCATTTTATGCATTGGATTGAATTGATTTTATTTCTTCCATGCCCCTCTCGGGGCACAAAAAAATTCATTGTTACATAATAAATATAGGAATCATGTTTGGCAACATTTAACAAACAATTAAATAAATGGCAAGTTTTAACAAATAACTATAACACCCGGTGTCACCTGACACCATAGATACTATTTGTACATCCCATAGATACATCCTATTGGGCATTTAAGCGCTGCCATTCGACGTTGACGCCGCGAGTTTCAAAATGTACCGCTCTCTGCGCTGGCGGCCCCACCGTCCAATGGCATTTTATACATTGGATTGAATTGATTTTATTTCTTCCATGCTCCTCTTACTCGGCCTACTCTGCCATATATCCACTGCCAAAATGAAATGGCTAATTTGTTGTTGTTTTCGGAATTAACGGTATGGAAATTCACTAGATAGGACCACAGACTAACGGATACACAGACTGGACGATACGCCAAAATAGTGTAATGCAATTGAATGGTGGCGCCGCCTAGCGAATGTAGCGGTACACTAAAAATCTGGCTGTGGTGACACACCTTAGATGTGTAACGTTCTAACATTAAAACGTCTCTATCGTTAATTATAATATTTGGACTGGAGTTTAATTATACATTCCTGAATCTAGAAAGTCAAATTTTATTCTTAAAGTAGATTTTGCTCTATTAAACGGCTATACATTTATTTTTACATG
>NW_014579184.1:27003-29278 GCF_000485595.1 Priapulus caudatus
CAGGAGCGTATAATGACAAATACACTTTGTCATTATACGCTCCTGATATTACGGTGCATATAAGCGCTGCCATTGGACGGTGACGCCGCTAGTTCCAAAATGTACCGCGCTCTTGTATTGGCGGTGCCACCGTCCAATGGCATTTTATGCATTGGATTGAATTGATTTTATTTCTTTCATGCCCCTCTCGGGGCACGGAAGAAATACATTGTTACATAATAAATATAGGAATCATGTTTGGCAACATTTGACAAACAATTAAATAAAAGGCAAGTTTTAACAAATAACTATAGCACCCAGTGTCACCTGACACCATAGATACTATAATTATGTACATCCTACTGTGCATTTAAGCGCTGCCATTGGATGGTGACGCCGCTAGTTCCAAAATGTACCGCGCTCTTGTGTTGGCGGCGCCACCGTCCAATGGCATTTTATCCATTGGATTGAATTGATTTTATTTTTTTCATGCCTCTATCGGGGCACGGAAGAAATGCATTGTTACATAATAAATATAGGAATCATGTTTTGCAACATTTGACAAACAATTAAATAAATAGCAAGTTTTAACAAATAACTATAGCACCCGGTGTGACCTGACACCATAGATACTTCACGTACTATATTACCAGGAGCGTATAATGACAAATACACTTTGTCATTATACGCTCCTGATATTACGGTGCATATAAGTAGTGCCATTGGACGGTAACGCCGCTAGTTCCAAAATATACCGCTCCTTTGGGTTGGCGTCGCCACCGTCCAATGGCATTTTATGCATTGGATTGAATTGATTTTATTTCTTCCATGCCTCTCTCGTGGCACACAAAAAATACATTGTTACATGATAAATATAGGAATCATGTTTGGCAGCATTTAACAAACAATTAAATAAATGGCAAGTTTTAACAAATAACTATAGCACCCAGTGTCACCTGACACCATAGATACTATAATTATGTACATCCTACTGTGCATTTAAGCGCTGCCATTGGACGGTGACGCTGTGAGTTTCAAAATGTACCGCTCTCTGTGCTGGCGGCGCCACCGTCCAATGGCATTTTATCCATTGGATTGAATTGATTTTATTTTTTTCATGCCTCTATCGGGGCACAAATAAATACATTGTTACATGATAAATATAGGAATCATGTTTGGCAACATTTGACAAACAATTAAATAAATGGCAAGTTTTAACAAATAACTATAGCACCCGGTGTGACCTGACACCATAGATACTATATGTACATCTCATAGGGTACATCCCTATTTGTGCCGCCATTCGACGGTGACGCCGCGAGTTTCAAAATATACCGCTCACTTGTGCTGGCGGCGCCACCGTCCAATGTCATTTTATGCATTGGATTGAATTGATTTTATTTCTTCCATGCTCCTCTTCCTCGGCCTACTCTCGGCCTACTCTGCCATATATCCACTGCCAAAATGAAATGGCCAATTTGTTGTTGTTTTCGGAATTAACGGTATGGAAATTCACTAGATAGGACCACGTGACATCTATGCGTGAACCGGTTCGTCGCCATCAGAAACATGTTTGTTTACATTGATTGTAAATGCGCATGCGCATATCCTCCTCGTAAATAATACCCCGGTAGTCTTCAAAGTCCCGTGGAGAATATTGAAGACTGTGTGACAGCGGTATAGGCCTAACTCCCACTCCTCTTGGTTTCGCGCTATTTCTCTCTCTCTCTCCTTCTCTCGCTCTCGCCTGCAGCTGTTCTACTTTGACGTGGAGGTGATGCCGATACTGGAGGTACTGGTGGGGAAGACCCTGGAGCAGGCATCGCTGCAGGTGATGGAGAAGAAGGAACTGGCGGCGATGCACGCGCAGCAGAAGGTCTTCCTAGAGCTGCGCAATGCCGAGCTCGTCGAGATGTGGAGACTGGAGGAGAGAGAGAGGAGACACAGGGAGAAGGTAAGGTGGCAGAGAAAGGGTAAAGAGAAGTGGCACAGAGAGGAGAAGGTAGGCGGGTAGCAGAGAAAAGATAAGGAAAGGCACATGCACCTTTTAGCTATATGTTTGAGATTTTAACTTTAGATATTAGAAATAGAATAATAAAGGTGTTGAAAGTGAGAAGTTATTTTACAAATTCAAATTCAAGTACAGGCAAATAGATGGTTTATCTGGTTATTCTGTCTTTACATGTGATGAGAAGAGAGGAGAACTACATAGGAAGACGCATGCTGAACATGCAACCAGCAGTTAGAATAGGAAGGGGGAGACCAAGAACAAGATGGAAGGACTTGAAAAAGAAGG
>NW_014579184.1:29288-34777 GCF_000485595.1 Priapulus caudatus
AGAGAGAGCGAGAGAGAAAGAGCGGCGAGAGAGAGAGAGAGCGAGAGAGAGAGAGAGAGAGAGAGAGAGAGAGAGAGAAAAAAAGAGAGAGAGAGAGAGAGAGAGAGAGAGCCGGAAATAAATGGGTAGAGGTATTTACCCGTTTGCATGTACAATACGTGCATTCACGTACATAGTAACCTCGTTGCAGACTGAGAGACCAGCTTCATGGTGTGGTTGATGGAACACTAGAGGTCAACCTGCGTGACGCGGCTCTAGGCGCGCCATGCTGGACTGTAAGTACCATCTCACGCACACGCACGCACGCACGCACAATGCACGTGCATGCATGCACGCACACTCGCTCGTCTGCCTTTGCACAGAAGATCACATCCGCGATACATTAATTTCACGATTTCATCACTACGTCAGATCAATTGCATCGTAAGACTATGCCACTCACTCGCTACGCTCACTATATCATGAACTAGTTGATGTGTATGAATTTTGATGTAATGTTAGTGATTCCTTTAATTATGCAGTTGCCATTACGGATGCGCCGTTTAACTAAGCAATTACAACCAAGTGGCGATCATCGTGTGAACACATTAAAAAATTATCCATGTAGCATCACATTATAAATCTGATAATCAGATATTAATGTCTGGTGCAATATACAGAATTGAATTTACATCCATTGGAAGTCGTTTCACCGAAAAATTATTGCTGATAGGGTGAAGCAGAAGAGAAGGAAGAATGAAGGAATCAAGAACTTCGCTAATGTGTTTTGTTTTTGTGCTTTTCAGTGACCATACGTGACATCGTAAAAACCAGGAAGAGAGAATTTGAGAAGCTGGAGGCTGCTTGTCTCGTTGATGCACCGTAGATGGCAACACTGGTGTGCAACTGTAAATACATGGTAGTTGTGTGGAGTGCTGATGGGTGAATGCCTTGTAAACCTATGATTGAGGTTGAAAATACAAGTGTCTCTTCCTTTTTATAGCGAAATAGAATAATGAAGGTGTTGTAAAGTGAGAAGTTATTTTACAAATTTAAATTCAGTACAGGCAAATATATGGTTTATCTGGTTATTCTGTCTTTACAGGTGATGAGAAGAGAGGAGAACTACATAGGAAGACGCATGCTGAACATGCAACCACCAGGTAGAAGAGGAAGGGGGAGACCAAGGACAAGATGGAAGGACTGCGTGCAGAAGGACTTGAAAAAGAAGGGATTGGTGACACATGAAGTAGATGATAGGAAAAAATGGAGGAGAAGAGTCCACTGCAGCGACCCCCACAGTGGGACTAATAATGCGAAGGAAGAAGAAGAAGAAGAAGAAGAAGAAGAAGAAGAAGAAGAAGAAGAAGAAGAAGAAGATCTGGTTATTCTGTCTGCAGCCAACCCTGGTTTGCAGTTATATTTTGTCTACTAGTAACCCTCTACCCATGAACATATTACTACCCAATAGAATTGATAATCTAACTACATGCCATTCCATGTAATGTCTAGATCACATCTATTCTACAAAAAGACTAGAACATGTAGAAGTAGGGTTTATATTAATATAAACAAGCTAGACGGCTTTTTTACACAGTTATTACTAAGCTTCACTAGGCTGTGTTACTTTCATGTAAACTGCTATTACTTCTGTCATTCGCAATATATACAGTTACTGTATAGTGCAACGACATTTTATTTCGTCTTCAAAAAACCTGCCACGTCACTAGATAAATGTAGTATTGCGTGGCATGCACCGTGCAGCAAGTTTTCGTTTGATTCTTTTTCCTTCATCTATCTTAATATTATTTAGAATATTGCCGGTGTGCGCCATGGTTTTAAAATGCGTTTTAAAACTGGTGCCTTGTAGGTTTACTTACTTACTTACGTTACTTAGTACACTGCAGGTGTGTTCGCTACACATTATTAGGTTAAGCTGGTCACTTATCCGGTTTATGAGCAACCTTAGTGAGAAAACTACGCACTTATTACCAGGAATGAATAATGACAGACTGTCATTATTTCCCCGTGCTATTGCTACACGTATTCTGAAAGATTAAGCTAAGCTTAAGGTGACACGTGACTTCATTTCTGTCATCCTGTGCACAAAATTCTTTTGAGTTCATGTTGTTATTTTACAATATATAGAAAGTTATAATATTTGACTGCCACATGAAGTAGATCTCTCATTTGTCAAACAATGTATCTTTCTTAGATGCTATCATATCAGAATGAAATGACAGTGTCAGTGTCTGGTTTAAGATGTGTTATATATTTGCTATATGATATATACTAGCTAAAAAATAAAACATTGTTACTAAATCTTGGGTCTTACTCAATAAATTATTTTACCGCGTCAGTTAGAGTTGGTGGAAGCAGGATGTGTGAGGGAGGAGGGGGAGTGGTAGAAAGAGAGGATAGGAGAGAGAGGAGTAGGACAGAGGAAGCTAGAGAAAAGGGAGAGAGGAAGCCAGAGAGGAGGAGGACAGAGGAAACCATAGGGTAGGAGAAGAGAGGGAGCGGGGTGAGTAAAGAGGCAGAAAGAGAGATCAGAAGGAAAGCGAGACAGGAAGAGTAAGGAAGTGAGTAAGAGGGAGAAACGGGGATAGGAGAGTATATATATATAGCGCCCGAGTAACAGAGAAAAAGTGCGAGAGAGAGAGAGTATGTGTGTGAGGGTGAGATTCACAGAGAGGGAGAGCGTGAGCGAGAAGGTGAGAGAAGTAACTATATAGAGAGAGAAAAGAAAGAGAGGGAGGAGAATTGTCGCGTCCGCAATTTAATATGCCTGTGTATGTGCCAACAATAAACGTACATGCGTGCATGTGCACGTGTGCGTCCGTGCATGTGTGCGTCCGTGCATGTGTGCGTCCGTGCATGTGCGTGCACGTACGTGCGCGCATTTCCCTCTGCATTCCTCCCTCCCTCCTTGTCTCTCCTCTTTTCTTCCTTCACCCCTCTCACTCTATTTCCCTCAAAATTTGCCTCCCCCTCTCCCAAATGGTATCGCCTACGACCAGTCAAGCATGGAAAAACTTTGACGACCAAAAGGCCGTATTTCAACCTTAACTTTTCCCCCCCAAAGCACAAAATGTGGATTTACGGCTATAATACGCATTTTTACAGTCACAAAATCACATATACACACCAACTCTCGGATGCGCACACGCGGGTGTGGTCGCACGCACGCGTGCGCGTGTATTATAGGCGTAAATTCACATTTTGTGCTCCAGGGAGTGAAAAAGTTTCGGCTGAAATACGGTCATTTTGCTGCGAATGTTTTTCAACGCTTGACTGGTCACGGGCGATCTATCCGCGAGAGGGGGGCAAGGAAGTGGCAGAGGGATAGGAATTGTCGCGTCCGTAATGTGCGTATAAAATTATGTATCTATGCAAAACCACCTGGCTTTATACGAGTGTCTCGTTAGTACATCTAGTTAGAGCTCTAGCCTTTCATTTGTGAAACCGGGGTTCGAATCCCCGTTAATTCTTTGCTAAAATATTTTCTAACTTCTGTAAAGGCAAACGTATTGCAGACATGTATGCAAAGCATATTACGAACGCACGCACACACGAACACACGCGCGCCGCACAATTTCCATTTCAGTGTTAAACGTGCGTGCGTGCGTTCGTAATATGCGTTGCATACATGTCTGCAATAAGTTTACCTTTACACAAGTTAGAAAATATTTTAGCAAAGAATAAACGGGGTTTCGAACCCCGGTTTCACAAATGAAAGGCTAGAGCTCTAACTAGATGTACTAACGAGACACTCGTGTAGAGCCAGGTGGTTTTACATAGATACATATATGCACATTACGGACGCGACAATTCCTATCTCTCTGTCACTTCTTTACTCCCCTCTCGCGAATTAGCAAATATATGCGTACCGTAATCTCCCGTACTGGCTTGAATATAGACAACCCCGAGGCCATTTCGAGTAGTTGACCGCTACATTCGCCAGGGGCAGCACCATCGAAACGCTTAGCAAGCAGGGTATACGAAGTGTCCAGTCTGTGTATCCGTTAGTCTGTGATAGGACCACGTGACATCTATGCGTGAACCGGTTCGTCGCCATCAGAAACATGTTTGTTTACATTGATTGTAAATGCGCGCATATCCTCCTCGTAAATAATACCCCGGTAGTCTTCAAAGTCCCGTGGAGAATATTGAAGACTGTGTGACAGCAGTATATAGGCCTAACTCCCACTCCTCTTGGTTTCCGCTTTCTCCAAGCTAAGCTTATGACCTTTTCATAAAATTTATCATGGTAACTTGGTAAGGTGAAGATTGTCATTCCCTCTTCTCTTGCTTGAAGTTGATGAACTCAGACGTATTCTGATCTCTTCAGCCTTCTCCTTCTCTCTCTCTCTCTCTCTCTCTCGCCGGCAACTGTTCGACTTTGACGTGGAGGTGATGCCGATACTGGAGAAGACCCTGGAGCAAGTGATGGAGGAGAAGGAACTGGCGGCGATGCGCGAGCAGCAGAAGGCCTTCCTAGAGCTGCGCAATGCCGAGCTCGTCGAGATGCGGAGACTAGATCGAGGAGAAGGACAGGAGATACAGGGAGAAGGTAAGGTAGGAGACAGAGGAGCAGGGGAAGTGACACAGAGAGGCAAAGATAATGGGGAAGAAAGAAGATAAAGGGGGAGAGAGGGGATAAGGAGAGGCGGCACAGGGGGGAGAAGGCAATGTGGCAGAGAAAAGGTAAAGAGAAGTGACACAGAGAGGAGAAGGTAGGAGGGTGACAGAGAAAAGGTAAGGAAATGCACATGCACCTTTTACCTATATATGCTTGAGATTTCACAACTTTAGATATTTTAGGATATTTATATTACCATAATTCTAGAGACAGAGGAATAATTAAGGGAGGGAGGAAGGGAGTGAGCGAGACACAGTGAGATGCGTGTGAGGATATCTAGAGGGATTTTTCGGAAGCAGAATGGACGCGGGCGCGTGCAGGGAAGAAGAGCAGGATAGGCAGTGTGACGTGAGAGTGGAGAAGAAAATGGGGAGAGGCGAAAATACAAAGTTTGAAAGAGTGCGTGAGAGAGAGAGAGAGCGAGAGAGAGAGAAAGAGAGGGAGAGAGAGAGAGAGGACGGGGAGATGAGAGCGAGAGAGAAAGAGCGCAGAGAGAGAGAGAGCTTCACGAGAGAGAGAGAGAGAGAGACGAGAAGACAAGCAAAATAACGAGAAGAGACGAGGATAGAAGCAAGAGAGAGAAGCACCCGGAAAATAAATGGGAAGTAGTTTACCCGCTTCTGCATGTACAATACGTGCATTCCACCGTACATATTAACCTCACTTGCAGACTGAGAA
The DNA here is from genome assembly GCF_000485595.1 of Priapulus caudatus. NCBI lineage: Eukaryota > Metazoa > Priapulida > Priapulimorpha > Priapulimorphida > Priapulidae > Priapulus > Priapulus caudatus. The sequence goes on from NW_014579184.1 coordinate 34,588, forward strand.
ACCAGCTTCATGGTGCTGTGATGGACACTTAGAGTCAACCTGCGTGACGCCGCTCTAGCGCGCCATCGCTGGACTGTAAAGTACCATCTCACGCACAACGCACGTCACCACGCACGCACAATGCACGTGCGTGCATCCACCACACTCGCTCGGCGCCTTTGCACTAGAAATCACTCCGCATAATCCCTCT
>NW_014579184.1:37062-38805 GCF_000485595.1 Priapulus caudatus
TTTTTTACACAGTTATTACTAAGCTTCACTAGGCTGTGTTACTTTCATGTAAACTGCTATTACTACTGTCATTCGCAATATATACAGTTACTGTATAGTGCAACGACATTTTATTTCGTCTTCAAAAAACCTGCTACATCACTAGATAAATGTAGTATTGCGTGGCATGCCCCGTGCAGCAAGTTTTCGTTTTATTCTCTTTCCTTCATCTATCTTATTATTTAGAATATTGCCGATGTGCGCCATGGTTTAAAAATGCGTTTTAAAACTGGTGCCTTGTAGGTTTACTTACTTACTTACTTACTTACTTACTTACTTACGCTACTTAGTACACTGCAGACGTGTTCTCTACACATTATGAGGTTAAGCTGGTCACTTATGAGCAACCATAGTGAGAAAACTACGCACCTATTAGTTATTACCAGGAATGAATAATGACAGACTGTCATTATTTCCCCGTGCTATTGCTACACGTATTCTGAAAGATTAAGCTAAGCTTACGGTGACACGTGACTTTATTTTTGTCATCCTGTGCACAAAATTCTTTTGAGTTCATGTTGTTATTTTACAATATATAGAAAGTTATAATATTTGACTGCCACATGAAGTAGATCTCTCATTTGTCAAACAATGTATTTTTCTTAGATGCTATCATATCAGAATGAAATGACAGTGTCAATGTCTGGTTTAAGATGTGTTATATATTTGCTATATGATATATACTAGCTGAAAAATAAAACATTGTTACTAAATCTTGGGTCTTACTAAATTAATAAATTATTCTACCACGTCAATTAGAGTTGGTGGACGCAGGATGTGTGAGGGAAGAGGGGGAGTGGTAGAAAGAGGGGATAGGAGAGAGAGGAGGAGGACAGAGGAAGCTAGAGAAAAGGGAGAGAGGAAGCCAGAGAGGAGGAGGACAGAGGAAGCCAGAGAGGAGGAGAGAGAGGAAGCCAGAGAAGAGGAGGAGGATAGAGGAAGCCATAGGGTAGGAGAAGAGAGGGAGCGGGGCGAGTAAAGAGGCAGAAAGAGAGATCAGAAGGAAAGCGAGACAGGAAGAGTGAGGAAGTGAGTAAGAGGGAGAAACGGGGATAGGAGAGTATATATATATAGCGCCCGAGTAACAGAAGAAAAGTGCGAGAGAGAGAGTATGTGTGTGAGGGTGAGATTCACAGAGAGGGAGAGCGTGAGCGAGAAGGTGAGAGAAGTAACTATATAGAGAGAAAAGAAAGAGAGGGAGGAGAATTGTCGCGTCTGCAATTTAATATGCCTGTGTATGTGCCAACAATAAACGTACATGCGTGCCTGTGCACGTGTGCGTCCGTGCATCTGTGCGTCCGCGCATGTGCGTGCGCGTACGTGCGCGCATCTCCCTCTGCATTCCTCCCTCCCTCCTTGTCTCTCCTCTTTCCTTCCTTCACCCCTCTCACTCTATTTCCCTCAAAATTTGCCTCCCCCTGTCCCAAATGGTATCGCCTACGACCAGTCAAGCATGGAAAAACTTTGACGACCAAAAGGCCGTATTTCAACCTTAACTTTCCCCCCCCCCAAAGCACAAAACGTGGATTTACGGCTATAATACACATTTTTACAGTCACAAAATCACATATACACACCAACTCTCGGATGCGCACACGCGGGTGTGGTCGCACGCACGCGTGCGCGTGTATTATAGGCGTAAATTCACATTTTGTGCTCCAGAGAGTGAAAAAGTTTCGGCTGAAATACGGTCATTTTGCTGCG
>NW_014579184.1:39138-40622 GCF_000485595.1 Priapulus caudatus
TAGCAGTAGCAGTAGCAGTAGCAGTAGCAGTAGCAGTAGCAGTAGTAGTAGCAGTAGCAGCAGCAGCAGCAGCAGCAGCAGTAACAGCAGCAGTAGCAGTAGCAACAGCAGCAACAGCATCAGCAGTAGCTGCAGTAGTAGTAGTAGTAGCAGCAGCAGTAGCGGCAGTAGCAGCAACAGTAGCAACAGCAGTAGTAACAGCATTAGTAGCAGCAGTAACAGCAGCAGCAGCAGCAGCAGCAGCAGCAGTAGCAGCAGTAGTAGTAGTAGCAGCAGTAGCAGTAGCAGCAGTAGCAGCAACATTAGCTACAGCAGCAGTAGCAGCAGCAGTAGCAGTAACAGCTGCAGTAGCAGTAGCAGTAGCAACAGTAACAGCAGCAGCAGGAGTAACTCAGCCGTAGCAGCAGCAGCAGCAGCAGCAGCAGTAGCAGCAACAGTAGCAACAGCAGTAGTAGCAGCAGTAGTAGTAGTAGTAGCAGCAGCAGCAGCAGCAGCAGTAGCAGTAGCAGTAGTAGTAGTAGTAGCAGCAGCAGCAGTAGCAACAGTAGCAGCAACAGTAGCAACAGCAGCAGTAGCAGCAGCAGCAGTAGCAGTAACAGCAGCAGTAGCAGTAGCAGTAGCAACAGTAGCAGCAGCAGCAGCAGCAGTAACGCAGCCGTAGCAGCAGCAGTAACCTCAGCGGTATCAGCAGTGGCAGTTGCAGCAGCAGCAACATCAGTAGTAGTAGTAGTAGTAGCAGCAGCAGCAGCAGCAGCAGTAGCAGTAGTAGCAGTAGCAGCAGCAGCAGCAATAGCAATAGCAGCAGTAGCGGTAACAGTAACAGCAGCAGCAGTAGCAGCAGCATCAGTAGCAGGAACAACTAGCTAGCAACAATATCAGTAGCGCTCATATGGTCTATGTCCCCCAGGGTACTGCCGGAACGTACCCTGGGTACGGTCCGGTATACCGGAACGTACCCTGGTAACTATCTGATATGTCGGACCATACCTCGCTTACTCCCTACCGTACCCTGACTGTCCCTGTTCCGCCTACTATACTGATGTCGCAAAATTTGAAATAAACATACAGACCTGTATGATATCTTTATAAAGTTGGATTGGAGTATAAAACTGTGAAACCAAAAAGAAATTTCAACCTATATACACTGATGCGCGCAATCCTTTTGCAAATCCTTTTCGCAATGTTTACGACATTTTCGCTCATTTTCGCGCGAGATTTTTGAAAGATGGCTCCAAGTGTTGTGGTGGAACAGGAAAATTTGTATGATTATCTTAGTTGGTTGGAAACGTATAGACTCGCTGACACTTGTAGAAAGGGTCGGGAGGTGAAACGTAACAGGGTAAGGGTTACGAATATTTTGCGGGAACGGACCGGAAACAAGGAACGGGAGCAAGGAACAAGAAGCGGCGCGTTTCCTGCCGACAAGCGGTATGTAGATGTATTACGACATCGGCTGAGAGTCAGGGTACGGTTTGGTGCACAGG
>NW_014579185.1:0-23848 GCF_000485595.1 Priapulus caudatus
ATGTAAATTGCCTGCTTACAATATATATATATATATATGTATATGCTATCAACTATTCCTTTACACAGATAGTTGTGTACATATAGATATCCCAGTGTAATGTTTCAAAATTTCATGAATGAAGTCTAAATTATAATATTATTTTACCTCTACAGCCTTCAGAAACAGATGAAAGTGATGAAGATCTTGATAACACATCTGCAGCGAATCAACATTCATCACCTATGCATGAGCAGGTACCAGAATTTATGCTCATTATAGCATATNTTGCCCTAAAATGAATATTGTTCGGTTAAATAGCATTTAGGTATAAATATATCAGCACATTTGTAATTAGCCCTCGGTCTGTAACGTGCAAAATAAATTGTCAAATAAGCAACTATTTTGGGGTGGCAGCACGGTCGCGGGTGTCATGGCGCCGTTCAAATTTCGTTGCGTTGATGTGTAAATAATTATAACAATTAAATTAGGTATCTGGTAACAAATACGTGTGGGTATAGACGATTTGTTTTACAGTAAGTACAGTTGTATACAGTAAAATCCTAGAGGCTACTGTCCCTTTAAACAATGGCTCTAGCACCCATCATCACCCATCCATCCATCAACAATGGTGAAAGAACCTTGAAATTTTGTGCAGTAGGTATCTATAGCTACCTACGGTGTAAGGTTATGTGTTCTTTATACTATATATGTACATACATAACATAATGTGCAGCTGTTTTCTGATTCAACAAATTTCTTTAAATTAACCAGAGAATTAAATGATGACACAAATCTCAATTGCTTCATGTAGGTACAGAAAACGTATTTTGTGGATTCATTAGATGACAGGCAGGCTTTGCACATGCAAATATTTAAGGACATATTCTACTAAATTATACATATTATAAGATTTTTCACATAATTATAAAATTTGCAGCAATCTTTTATACTGTACCTGCCATACAGTAAAAACCTGCATATAAGAACCTAGATTTTAAGAACCTGTTAGGCAAAAATTTCCCATTTAGACCTCTTTACATAAGAACCTGTTTTAGGCTAAGTGTTTAAAGTAGGTTCTTAATTTTCCATGCAGATGAAGACTGCATGGTAAAGAAACAGGTAAAATAAATGAAAGTGTCAATGACACTGTAGCTCACCACAATGAAAGTTTCAATGACACTGTAGCTCACCACAAAAAAGGACACAAATGAGTGAGTAAGAAGAAGTCATACCCGCTTTGTAGCGATGGCGTTCGAAATAAATAGGTTATGCTGCGTTCCGACATGTTTTGTAAATCTTTACTCTAATATAGACGTTTTATCGGTAGAGTGGAGAGGAAATACCAATTTTGCATTAAAGATATTGTCAATGAAATCTCGTAAAACGAACCAGACGAGTGTGACACCACAGACTGTTTGTGTCTATATAATTTGCTATATAATTGCCAAACCCTACCTAATTTGCATAATCTTTTTAAAAATATCAAAACCCCTAGCCCTTATTCATTCCCATACCAAAAATGAGCAAAATCCGTTGAACCTGAACTGACTAATGGCAATTCCCGTTTTTGTCAAAAAATCGCCGTGGCTCGAAAGTACGCCGACTGGCGTGCTCCAAAATAGGACGTTTAATATGGGAGCATAGCAGTAACAACTACACCCAATTTCAAACATGTGGGTCAAACGGTTCTTGAGTTATCGTTGACCGACGGACAGACGGACGGACGTACGACGGACGACAACCCATGGCAATAGCTCAGCTTGACGATGTCAAGGTGAGCTAAAAATCTAGGTTCTTATACGTGGGTTTTTACTGTATTGGATGTTCATTACTTTTTTGCCAGCATTCTCCATTTGTTATAGCAACCCTTAATGTGCCTTACCTATCAGTCCAAGGTGTGACATTATAGTTTACAATATTATTGCTTCTCAAATATTATAGTTGCCCTTAAAATCTTTATAATTTATCATTTCGGAACTATACTGTTCTAGTGCTGGAGGGACATGTTACGTCTTTTGTTAATGTGGATAACAAATGGTCGTGGTTGCCACCACAACCTACAAGCAAAAGGCACATGGCTGTGGCTGATCCTGGTGGACACAGGACTGCCTACAAAGCAGAATGCCTGTGGGCCGACCAAGGAGCAGGTGTTTCCCCTGGCCACCCGTATGTGTTCAAGGTATATTGAGCTTTTAAATTTTAACTCTTTATCTTTTTCAAAAGTAGTCATTATATTTTTGCTGCTCTAGCTGGCCACTGCTTCATGGTTTTAGCATTTGCTAACATGAGCTATATATAGCTGTACCGATTGTCTTACATATGCTTCCACTGTTGTCAGGTTTAATTGTACCATAAAGCGCATCTTCCTTGCAGATTCTCCTAACAGAGGTAGTAAAAGAATACACATCAATGCAAGAAGCAATTCTTGGAGTAGTTAACAACCCAGATGTAAGCTATTACATTTTGACCACCAATAAAAACAAAGTTATCTTACATTAATTGCTGTTATTAGTGAGTAATTGCTTTACATTAACTCCACCATAACGGGTGATTCTCCATTAGGAGTGTTCCCAACTTTAATGTCATTAATGGTTAGGGTTAGGATTATCTATCATTAATCATTAATCATTAAAGGCTCACAATGCGCATCCAAACACTAATTTCTCCAGTACTAGACTAGCAAATACTTCGTGTCATGCATAATCACACTACCAATTATGACAAAATAAACTCTAGTTGCTCCCATTTCACTGCGCGTTTGCTTAAAACCCACAAGAAAGATACTGTTTGCAACTCGCTGTTCAAACATGGCATCACAGACAGGCATTATGCATATCTAATCTCATGTGGTACAAAAAATACGCAACTTCCATTTTTAACAACTTTTTTACAATCGTGGAACATGTTGTTACAGATTCAATAATTTGCAAATATTTTTTTTAATAGAATTAGATCTTATAAATTGAAAACAATAAAATAAATCTAATTGTGCACTTGTGTTATTACTTATATCCTTAGTTGTGTCTGGTGGCTCACCAGCAAAAATTATAAATGCAAACGTTTAGTAACTGATGCTAATGTGCTGCTTAATCTTCAGCGTTTCCCCTGCATTGACACGGGCGAGGCGGGCCGCCACGCGGAAATTTGTCCAAAAAGCCTCCTCGCTGACGAAATTAGTGTTACTACAATCAAGACGCACATACAGTGTTATAAATATCCGTTCAGAATAGCTCAGAATGCACCGAATTGCATTTTTTTCAAAAATTGGACCACCTAGCTGGGCGAGTGCCTTTGGCGTTCGCTTTGCTGGGACACTGAACAAGAAATCAATAAAAATACAATTTACCGCCTCGCAGACCTTTTTGGCCAGGGGAAACACTGATCCATATTACATATTAACGAAGAGTCCATTTTTAGCTGTTTTAATGATTATCATCACAAGTGTGGATTTGGTTACAATATTAGTTGTGAAGCTACTGTCAGGAAATGGCAATCAATTTCACCATCGCCTTAAGGTAGGGGCACACGAGCGATTTTTATCGCCCGATCGCCGCGAATTTTAAAATCGCTAGAAAAATTCGCCTGTGTGCCCGTTCACGTCGACGCCGATTTTAATCGCCCGTACGAATCGCCCGTATCCAAAATGTTAGATATTTTCGGGCGATTATTTACGCCCGCGATTATTTACTGGCAAATTCGCTCGTGTGCCCGTGTTCGGCGTATTTTGTCGCCCGATCGATTTTTCTAAACCAATCGGACGTGTTGTTGATATCATGTGATGCATCATGTGATCATGTGATTCCGTCGAGTGGCGTACGCCTACGCTCTCAAATTCGCTACGTGTGCCCCTTCGTGATCGGGCGATTAAATTCGCTACGTGTGCCCCTTCGTGATCGGGCGATTAAATTCGCTAGCGATTTTAATCGCTAGCACCAAACTTACGCATTACCAAACTTCAACTGTGTTTCATGGAATTATTAATTTAGGGATTTTGATTTTCAGTGGGTCTGAGTGTGTTACTGAAAATGGGGTGTGTTCACCAGTTGCCACCTGTTCAATATGATGGTAAGTATAAAAATAAGGTATAAAAGAACCTGCACTTTTAAGCACTAGACACTAAATAGTTGGCCAAGCTTAAAGGGAGAGTTTACTCTAGGTTCTAAAATTATTTTCAGCCAATTTAGGTTATAATTACACTACATAAAAAGTTTCATGGTTCAATCACCATTAGAAATATTATTAAAAAATGTTTAAAAACTAACGACTACCATTTGATTACAACGACGGTGGCGCCACTCAAAGCGCACGATCTGATAAGTTGCGCAAAACCACTTTCCAGCCAAGGGCTACAGACCGAGGGTGTTTCTTATTTATTCATTTAAAAGCAAAAGGATTGTAATATCTTGGTAATATCTTATAAACGACATATAGTTTCAGTTATAATATGGATACATTGCCACAAACATGAATATTCGGTTCCCGACCTCTTAAAATAGCATTTAGGTCGAAATATACAGCACATTTGTCATCATAGTCACCTCGTCTTAACGTGCAAACTAAATTGTCAAATAAGCAACTTATTTTGGGGCGCACGGCACGGCGCCGGGTGTCATGGCCGCCGCCTGCAAAATTCCGTTGCGCTTGATCGGAAATTCAATCAAACAATAAATTAGCGGATCTGGTAACAAACTACGTGTGGCGTATAGACCGATTTGTTTTACAGTAAGTACACGTTGTATTACAGTAAAACTCCTAGAGGCAACTGGTCCCTCTTAAACAATGGCTCCTAGCACCCCTCAGTCACCTCCATCCCCTCCCCATCCACAATAGGTGACACACGAACCTTGAGAAACTTTTAGTGGACGGCAGTAGGTCTCTATACTAGCACCCTACGTGTAAGGTTATCTGTGTACCTTTTATACTATATTTACTAGATACTATCTACATAACATAACAATGTGCAGGACCCCACATGTTGTTCGATTCAACCAACTTTCTTTTAAATAACCAGAGAAATTAAATCGAGGACACAAATCTCCACTTATTTGCCTATCAGCTGGTAACCCGACACAACGTATTTTGTGCGCGCCATACTACAGTTAGATGCACAGGCAGCTTGGCAACCCACTGCAAATCTTTAAGGACATATTCTACTAATTCAATACCTTATTACTTAGTAACAGATTCTTTCACATAATTAATACAACCTAGCGCAGCCACATCTATTTGATACTGTACGCTGCATACAGTTTCAACACACCTGCCACTAAAGAACGCTAAGATCTTTAAAGAAGCCCATGTATTCGCCCAAAAAAATCGGACCACACCATTTAGCACGCTCTTTACATAAGAACCTGTTTGTAGGCCGCTAAGGTGTTTTAAAGTACCCGCGTTCTTAATTTTCCCATTGGCACGATGAAGACTGGCATGGGTCCCACAGAACACAGAACGTAAAACCAATGCAAAGCGGCATCATGGCACTGCGATAAGCTCCACAAACAAATGAAAGTATCCACATTAGAAAACATGTAGGCTACAACCCCCACAAAAAAGGAACAGCCAAACGAGTGAGACAGTAAGAAGTACAGTCATACCACGCCATAATCATCCGACTAGCGTAGGCGTTCGCGAGAAATAAAACTGGTCTAATCCCTGCCGTTCGCGACACATTTGCATAAATCTTTACTCTAATATAGACGTTTATCGGTTAGACGCGCGAAGAGGAAATCACCACCTCTTAGCATTGAAGAATCATTAGCTCAATAAGATCTCGATAAACCCGAACCCAGACGAGTCGTGCCCAACGCAACAGACTGTGTAGTGATCAACACTAACCATTTGCCTACTATAATTTGGACCAAACCTACATAATTAGACAATACACCTTATTAAAATAATCAAAACCCCACCTAGCGCCCTTATTCACTGACGTCGCAATACCAAAAAAATACGAGAAACCCACACACATCCGCTTGACACTCGGAACTAGAATTACAATGGACAAGTCCCAAAACACTTTTTCGAACACAAAATCGACCGTGGCTCAGAAAGTAAGACGCGACTGCGCAGACGTGCTCCAAAAGAGCACGTCATTTAATATGGGCACCTAGCAGTAACAACTACACCCAATTTCAAAACATGTGGGTCAAACGGTCCTTGAGTATCGTTGACCGACGGACAGACGGACGGCCTACGACCGGACGACAACCCATGGCAATAGCCAGACTTGACGATGTCAAGGTGAGCTAAAATCTAGTTCTACTGGGTTTTTACTGTATGGGAATGTTACATTACTTTTTTTGCGTCGCATTCTCCATTTGTTATAGCAACCGCTTAATGCTGCCTACCTATCAGTGCAAGTGTGACATTATAGTTTACCATATTATTGCTTCTCAAATATTAAGTTGCCCTTAAAATCTTATAATTATCATTTCGGAAGCTAATACTGTTCTTAGTGGCTGGAGGGACATGTTACGTCTTTTGTTAATGTGGATAAAAATGGTCGTGGTTTGCCACCAACAACCTACAAGGAGAGGGGTGCACAACACTTGCTGTGGCTGCTCTGGTGGACACAGGACGGCCTACAAAGCAGAATGCCGGTGGGCCGACCAAGGAGGCCGGTTGTGTTCCCCTGGCCACCCGTATGTGTTCAAGGTAATTGAGCTTTAATTTTTAACGCTACTTTTTCAAAGTAGCATTAATATTTTGCTGCCTAGCTGGCCACGCTTCATGGTTTTAGCATTTGCTAACAGAGCTATATATCCTGTAACCGATTGCTTCATAGCTTCCCACTTTTGTCAGGTTTACATTGTCACCATAACGCCGCAATCTTCCTTGCAGATTCTCCTACAGAGGTAGTAAAAGAATACACCAGTCCATGCGACGAAGCAATTCCTTGGAGTAAGTTACAACCCAGATGTACAGCGATTACATTTGACGCACCATAAAACCCAAAGTATCTTTACATCATTGCTGTTATAGTGAGTGAATTGCCTTACATTAACCTCCACCATAACGGTGATTCTCCATTCAGGAGTGTTCCCAACGTAATGTCATTAATGGTTAGGTGTTAAGGAGTTATCTATCATTAAGCATTTAATCATTCAAGCCACAATGCGCAATCAAAGCACTAATTTCTCCAGTACTAGACTAGCAAATACTCGTGTCATGCATAATCCACACTAACAATTAGGACAAAAAAACTCTAGTTTGCTCCCCATTCACTCGCGCGTTGGCTTTAAAACCCACAAAGAAACGAGGTGCGCAAACTGCTTCTGGCGCAAACGCCGACTGTTTTGCCAAACAAATACCCGGACAGTGGTGACGTGACGTCACATGGTTTTATCCTTGGGCTGCGCCCCGTACCGCTTGTACCGGCCGCACCGCGGCACGGTTGCTTGCGGATTGGGGAAACTGTCAACAACATTGGAGGTATTTTCAATAATACTTTTATAAGACAACACGCAGTGAAATGGGAGGAACTAGTTTATTTTGCCATAAGGTAGTGTGATTATGCATGACACAAAGTATTTGCTAGTCTAGTACTGGAGAAATTAGCGTTTGGATGCGCATTGTGAGCCTTTAATCATTAATGATATCAAAGTTGGGAACACTCCTAATGGAGCGTATATATAGCCACCATAACTGTAATCATAACCATCGAGTAGCACGCTGCGTAGCTAGGCTTATGCAGAAAAGCATTTATTGTATTACATTTCCGCATATCATAGTAATTATTCATATGCTACATTAGTCATTATTTACAAAACTGATACATGTAAATTAATTAATTAATTTTTACAGGTTGATAGGATGGCGCAGGAAATGAATCGAAAGGTAAATATGCTGTATGCATCTTCTATAGACTATGCCATTCTAGTTTCCATGGGTGTACCTTTGTGTGGCACTAGTCAACATAAGAATAGTTTATTTCTGGAGAATAGGTTTAGAGTTCAACAACAAAACTGTCTTCAACTGATAAACATAACATTTTTACTCTTAACATTAATATTTCTAAGACAAGCATCTGCAGAAACATGAAGAAATATGAATCTGCTATAAAATAAGTCTGCACACACTTGAATAATGCATCTTAAATGCATGCCTATAACAACATGCCTGTTATTCATTTTTATTTACCAGGCTGTACAAGGGCAAGTAGTGTCACAGCAATTGTGTTCTTTGTTTTCCAACAAACTGCCAGCTGCTTTTGAGGAGAAACCAGTGTAAGTCCCTTTGAAAACATTGAAGCCTGTCATTTACACACATATGACATAACCTACATTTAATTTAGTTTACTTTGTTAAATGCCACAAGACACATCTATTATAACAATGCAATTGTCACATCTTTAGTTGAAATTTCTTTCTGTTCATATAGGGTATCACGCCTCATCTGTTTGTTGGTAGCAGTGGAAAGTCGGCGATAGTCGAGCCATTCTTGGAGGGAAAGTTTGTTAAATATATAGGGAATGAGATGCTTCAGGTAGAGGACGATGATGACGAAAACAGTATGCTACATGCTGTTTTAGCGCTAGCCCATTACGCGCATGATTTGACAAAGGGCAAATTAATATTGACAGATCTCCAAGGTACAGTACAGAAGTCGATCATCGTTATGCAACCCTAAAACCTCAAGATTATTAGATGCCAATATACGCACTGCCAAATCTGTATTACGTTTTTAAAAATCACTAAAATCAATTGCTACTCAATTTAACCATATTTTCACCTCAACTTTAATTACAACACTGCAACACATGCTTTTTATGTATTAAAAACATCACAAAATGCTGACATTGTATTGTACATTAATTAGCAGTAATGGTAAGTTTAGAAGAAATAATCATGCCAGACAGTATTTATAACATCCAATGCTTAGTAATATAATTTAATGAATGTAATCCCTTTTGGTATAGGAGTTGGCAAATTGCTGACGGACATTGAAATTGCAACGGATGAGATGGTTGGTGAAGATGGAAGCCTGTAAGTACAAACCGAGTACAATCACAAGCTGGATATTGATTATGTATCTTATTCCCTGCAAGAAAAAATTCGAAATGATTCTGGAAGACAATGACCTCTAATCTCCCTCAAACAGGGAATACATGAGTGCCATACATCCCCTTGAAAAACCATATTCATGCCGTTTGTTTCTATTATAAGAAAGCAACCATGATTCGATATGTCTATACTATTTTTTATCAGTAAATATTATACATGCCAAAAACACATGGAATTTCATCTATGTGCGACTTATTCCCCCAACAGGCTCTTTGCTGCAGGAAACTGCTCAAAGGTTGCAATTGCAAACTTCGAAATGACGCACAAGTGCAATGAAATTTGTACTGAAATTGGTTTAAAAGGTAAAGTCACAAAATAAAACTAGCTTGTGTAATTCTAATGTGCTGCCAAGTATACATACTTGGAGAGCAATTAACTGTGCATATATAGTATATAAGTATTAGTGTGGATAAAACCTATAGCTAATAACTTTTGAAGAAACTTTATGAGATTATGTGAGAATATATGTGACAAGTCAGCAAAATTTATTAAACAAGAATTGAATTCATATAAAGGGTTTTTCATTTGAATTTTAAAAAAAACATTTTTTTCCTCATACTCGTTACAGTGGTTAATATTAGCTAATTAAGAAACGGATTTTATTTCTTTCAAAACGTTGGTCATGACATCACATAATAGGTTTCTTATTTGGCAACCTAGATCATTATGTAATAACGTTGATGCTAGTATGCCATTATTCATGTATTCATACAAAGTACTTCCTCGGCAGGGATGATGTGCAAGCCCCAGAGTGAAACAGATGTTGGAAATGTTGACAGTCAGGTATTTCACTATTACTGTAGGCATTTATGCTTTTTTAATGAAAATATGATGTGACAGGCTATATATTTTAAACTGTCTAGTGTCCAAGATGTATATAGTGACGAAATAACTACAGTTTATAACAACGAGATAAACATGCAAAATAGAAAATTATTGTTTTTAATGCATATAGGATCATTAGAAGATGAATTGACATGGTTGCTATTATTCTTGTTCTGGTGAGTTATCCAAAATACTTTCGACCCTTTTGATATGCAGCAGTTACAAGCTCACCAAAAACAGCATGAATTTGTAATCACAATATACTATTTGTAGCAATATGTTGCATATTTAGTGCAAATGTTCAAGTCGGTTCAAGTGAATTTTCAAGCTGTAAACTAACAGCAGCAACGGACGTGAAGTATTTACATTATTATCAAACTGTTTGTTTCAGATGAACAATATGAAGATTGCAATATTTCAAACCATTCAGCAAGGATTACTTTGGATTCGGAAACACAAAAATGAACTAAAAGGAACAGTTTCAGTGCCACGACCACGCCACTCACAAATATTGGCGCTCTGTGCTCATAATATAAATTCTGAAGTTGATATAGATCGTGAACTAGCTGACATCACAGCTTTTTCATTTAACAACAGGTGTGATATGGAAAGATTTTTGAAGGAGATGCATGATGATGCCATGTTTGCATTAAATGTAATATTGAAACCAGATGAGCCTGTCAAAAATTGAATGGCCTCTTATAGGTATCAATCTAATCAATGGGCAGCCCACGTGACCGGTCATGTGATTCATTAGATTACATCATTTCCCCTTTCTCGAACCTTCTACTGCCCATATCATTTCCGGTCGCCACCTTGATTTCTATAATTAGCTGGGTCGTGTGCAGACACGAACCCATGTCTGATGAGTCATCATCTGTGGCGCAGTATAATTCTCGTTGCCACATAATAATCTGTTAGTTAAGAAATTATAAAGACAGAAAAAAACACGTTTCATTTCTGCGCCTATGATATGCCCGTCTTTTAGCTCGTCCACAATTTAAGTTAGATCCAGAAGCTATATACCTTACTGTAGAATACACGTCTACGACCAATTCCTTTCTTCCCGTGTGTGGCCCTAGATGTCAACCCTTCGGGATCCCCCTTCATCATGGCAGCATATACCAAGGCCCTGTTAAAGAAGTCATTAACGAGCCTGGTGTTATATAGCTATTTCCTTAAACCGGAATCTTAAAATAATATATCAGCATTAACACAACTAACTATACATGTATGCTCATTATGTGAAGTTGTCATACATATCAAACATGAATACATTGAGTCAATAAACGTTATATTAATCAGTTCAACATATATTTACCTGCCACCTTTATAGAATTTATGAAATGCAAGTACAATGTGCTTAATCCATCGTTAATTACTGTGCACATTAATACAAAGTAAATTGATACTACATGTAGCATTTTGTAGGTTTTCTTTGCACCTGTTCTGGATAGGTTTTTTAGCACATTTTAACGGTTATAAGTGTTCTCAAATTGTTATCTAATGTGTATTATGTGCATCATTCATAGATAAGTATAATTCTATATAACATGTTTGTGCTAGTTAGTAGTGGGAGTTAGTATAGTTTTTTGTTAATCATAGATAGTGCAGATGTGCTGGGGGAACGGAGTTTATAGATAATAATTAATAAATATGCGAGCGGAAGTGTTTGATGCTGGAGTAAAATCGACCGAGTCCACGAATGTGGGTATACATTCTTTGTCTAGAGTGGGGTCGTGGCTTTTGGGGTAGCTGTTGGTTCCGGGTCGGATCGGTGCGAGGTTATTGTGGGGAGTCGTGGATAGCCGTGGTGAGGATGCATGCATTGCATGCATCATGTGTAAATATATCTTTGGCTGAAAAAAATTTCTGATCTTTGGATTTTATTCGACTCTAACTTACTACGAACCCTCTGATGAAAAAAACACCTTACACTTGCCTTGGTACGAACAGCTTGTTCTCTTCGCGTACTGCCTTTGTCATCTGTCGGTAGCCTGCATATGTTTCCTTGGACCACTCATTTCTTTCTGTAATAGACACAAAGTTAAGATTTCTTTCAATATCGGATTTTTATTAAAGGGATACGTGACTCTAGGATTTTACTGCATACAACTGTACTTGCTGTATAACCAGATATTGTGTATAACCAGGTATTGTGTTACCAGATACCTAATTTCATTGTTATAATTAATTATACATCAACGCTACAAAATTTGAACGGCGCCATTGACACCCGCGACCGTGCTGCCACCCTGAAAAAGTTGCGCATTTCCCAATATATTTTGCACTTTACAGACCAAGGGCTAATCACAATTAAATAAAGTTGCAATTATATTTATACCTAAATGCTATTTAACCAAACGATGTTCATTTTAGGGCAAATTTATCCATAATATAACTGAAATTATATGTCATTTAACATGCAATTTAACTTTGGCTTTTTAGCTTTGGTATAGTTAAAAAGACTGAGTTATTTATATATTTTAAATTCCAAAATACAGAATGTAGAAATACCATAACAACATCTTCTACTTGGCCTACAGTCACAGTGCCATCAATCCTTCTGATGCCAAAGTGAGCCAGCATCATCTGTATTGTTCGATGGCTGTAAAAAAGACAGTTACGTATTTTTAAGGCTACTATTCAAGGTATATATTAACTGCTGTTTTCAAATTCCTTACTCAAAATTACATTTGTCAGTGTATTTCTAGTGGGTCACGTATAGAGATCATTTTATACACATCCATGTTCATGAACACAGCTCTTCTGATCTTTAATTATAGTTAAACAACATTAAACAATTGTTATGTGTCTATTTTTACAGTGGGTCACGGCTATACAGCAGTTGCTGCATTACATTCATAGCCCTTTTGTTTTTCCATATTTCTAATGAATATTGAACCACTAATTTTTTATGCAACATAATTTAAGCCAATTTCAACGGAAAATGAAATAATTCAATTTCATTTTCAATTCATTTTGAAATAATAACCCAAATTTCCATCAAGCATCATGACTGCACATTAATTTACTTGTCCAGCGACTGCACAATGAAAACTATAAACTATACAGACTATATTACTACGACTTTGTTACCAATACTATATATTATTATAGTTACTATATTATAGTATATACTATATACTATAATATATACTATAGACTATATTACTGCAACTTTGTTTGCACATTGCTTATACGACAATGCCCCAGAGTGAGCCCTAGCTGTACAGTAATTGAAGAAGAAGAAAAAGAAGAAAAAGACTATCATCATGAGTGCGATATGGTTACGAATTAGCTCCAAGAAACGGCCATATAGTATATATATACAAAAAGACCTTTGGACCCAGGGCGGATTCAGACCGTATTTGCCGTATTGGGAAATACGATCTAGATTTCAAAGTGCCCTTCGAAATTTTGCGCAGAAAACAATTTGCTGGAATTTGGCTATATTCTTTATTTGTTTTCTTTTTCTTCTGATTCATTGACAGGACTTGAAAGAAATCAAAATTTCACATGGTAACAAAACTAGCTTTGATATCTGAAAAAGAAGGGAAGTGCTTAATTTTGAATCATTCTGCATTAATTGCTGGTATGCAAAGCGCAGGCAAAATGAAGCAGAAATAAAATTCCATATAGTTTTTAGCTATTGCTGCTTGACTAAATGTGTGTGTGTGTGCTCAAATGGTGCTCATTTTTGTGCCCAGTGACCCAGGGTTCTCCCTACGTTGCGCAAACGGGGCGCGCGCGCCCCGTTTGGGAAAACTCCCCCCTGTTTTGAATCGTTGCGCCCCGTTTAATTCGCGCCACATAAAGTTTGCGCAGGCTAGCGGCGTAATTCGATCTGTCAAGAATTGCCGTATCGACCAAGGCACATCGACGCGTGTATTTTTTACCGTACACGCGATGCCACTGCAGGACAGTACACAAGTTAACCTTCGACAATGCAACAGTTAACCTGTCACTAACTGGACATACACGGACTCGGCTATCTATATTATATTTACCAGAAACCCCAGGATAACGTCTATGGGTGAGATGGTGGCGATTTTTACGCATTAATTAGTCGTAAAAGGTAACAAATAGCACGGCCCCCCCCGGACCCCCTAGCTCGCCCCTCACCCTCACCCTTACCCCCCTCCTCAACGTTCCTCACGACACGCCCCTGTTTGACATTTTTCATCCTCGAGCGAGAACCGCCGGCCGCTGTGACCGCTTCCAAATTCTTATAATGCCTCTGGGCCGTGATCGAGCATGTACGCAGCCTGGCGAGGCCATTGCATCTAGGCGAATGGCCTTGCCGTTTCTACCTTAACCCAGACCCCCCGGCCGATGTGCTTCGCGCGCCTAACGCGGCGCTTACTGCCTTTTTGAGGGATGTGCCCTTAAAATCTAGAAAAATACTGTCTAGCTTCAGCCCTGGATCCGCCCCTGGGACCCAAGGATAGAACAGCTGTCCACATTTCCACATTTGCACATGTCGCACAATATTGCGAAAATGCATTGGGGCCACCTAATCCATCCTTGAACCAGACCTTGTGTGTGTTAGTCACATGCACGTACAGAATGGTGGGGCTATATGAGCCTAGGTCCGCCCCCGTACGCACACGACTCACGACTACGTATTTAGTACTTAGCTTCAGTAGTGTTAGCTACTTAGTACTTACTAACTTAATACTAGGCCCTATACTTAGTACTATACTTACCAAAATAAGACAGGTCCAGTAGTAGTAGTAGTAGTAGTAGTAGTAGTAGTAGTAGTAGTAGTAGTAGTAGTGAGGAGTCAGATTAGTAGTCGCTGAGTAGTAGTAGGTATAGCTCTAGTTGACTATAGCCGGTACCCATTCGACTACCGCAGGCTATTACCATTTTGACTACATTGCACTACATAGTAGAGTATGTAGTAGTACTATAGTCTCGCCTAAAACCGACCAGGCTTCTCGACTGATTACACGTAGTGTGAGCNCGTTCGACCTGGAATCCGAGCGTGTATTTTTTACCGTCCACGTCATGCACTGCCAGACAGCTAACAGTTAACCTGACAATGCACAGTTAAACTGATTCATACAAAAAATGTACACGATTCGCGCCTATATTATATATACAAGAACCCAAATACCCGTCTCATGGTGTGGTGGCTGATTTTACGCCATTCATTAGTCGTACGGTAAAAATTACCGCCCCGGACCCCCTAGTTTCCCCCTCACCCTCACCCTTACCCCTCCCTCCCCTGTTTGATTTATCCTGGGGAGAACCCTTGGACCTCAAATTTTATATTGCTCTGCGCCGTGACAGCATTTCAGCCCTGCGCGAAGGCCATTGCATCTAGGCCGAATGCTCTCGTTCTACCCTAACGCCAGACCCCGCCATGTGCCGCGCTGCGGGCTGCCATGCGGGCGCACCTAACGGCGCTTATATGCCCTTTTTGAGGCGATGTGCCCTTAAAATCTATAGAAAAATTACTGTCTAGGCTTTCAGCCCTTGGATTCGCGCCTGGGACCAAGCGACTAGAACAGCTGTCCACACTTCCCATTTCGCACATGTTTCGACAAGTATTGCCAGAAAATGCATATTTGGGGCCACCTATCTAATCCTTGAACAGCACTCTGTAAGCTCGTCGCTCTCGCTCATGCAAGTAACAGATATGTAGGAGTGGGGCTATAGCTAGGTCCGTACCACACGACTCACAGACTAGTATAGTACTAGCTAGTAGTGCTACTTAGTACTTACTAACTTAATACTATAGGCCCTATACTTAGTACTATACTTACCAAAATAAGACAGGTCCAGTAGTAGTAGTAGTAGTAGTAGTAGTAGTAGTAGTAGTAAGTATAGCTAGTGTATAGTGTAGTAGTAGTAGGTAGTAGTAGAATATAGCTTGTACTTATTAGCCCGCGTACATTGACTACCGCAGGCTATACATTGATACATTGACTACTAGTACTATAGTCTTAAACCGACCAGGCTCTCCGACTGTTACACGTAGTGAGCTTTACGTCGTAGGTCGTACGTGTAGCGAGATGGGAACTTGTGGCTATTATATAGTATATACTAATACTATAGTAGTACTAGTACTAGTAGTACTATAATATAGTAGCAGTAGCAGTAGCCCGACCAGGCTGTGCGACGGATTGTCTATACATTCTAAGGTCTTCTTCTTCAGGTATTCTAACCCTAGCAATAGGCCTACCGTTTCTTGGAGCTACAGTAGACAATCCGTCGCACAACCTTGACAGTCGGTGCCTACAGACTCAGCAGTCGCCATGTGGTCCATAGTATACTACTAACTCACTCTACTAGCTACTACTACTAGCTACTAAGCTATAGCTCTAACTCTCTCCTACTACTACTGTCTTATTTTAGTTGTAACTTGTAAGTGAGACTAAATTGTATAATTGCAATAATATTTGCATGCTCAACTTACTTCATCGTGTACGCCACTCGATCGGTTGTCGACGGCGCTAAACCTCCGACAGATAGGGTCTTGTTTCCGGTGTTTACGCAGCCTGCCATATGGCACTATGAAAGCTGGGCGCCGTCTAGCTTCTCAGTATCTATAGTTCGGGTACAGTCTGCCAGCAGCACCTGTACGCGGGTATAGTTACTAGAGCTAGTGCGCCGTCTAGGATGGCCCGGCCTGCGTCCGATCTGTCTTCGAATATCGATTTTGGCTTTTAGTTTGAAATCGATGTTTTGAATTAAGAACTTGATCCTGGTGGGGCGGGGGCGCGTGGGGGGGGGGGGGGGGGGGGCTGGGTGGGGGGGGGGGCGTTGGAATTAGAAATTGAATTTGAAATTAAAATTGATTTTGATTTTGAAATTGCGTTTTGATTTTGAAATTGCATTTTGATTCTTGAATTGCGTTTTGATTTGAATTGCGTTTTTTTGGAATTGAATTTTTATTTTTGAAATTGGTTTTTTATTTTGAAATGAGTTTGCGAATTAGAAATTGAATTTGAAATTAATATGTTGATTTTTGATTTTGAAGATGCGTTTTTGATTTTGAAATGGATTTCGGATTTTGTGAATTGCGTTTCTTGATTTGAAATTGCGTTTTGATTTTGCGAATGCCATTTGTGATTTTGAAATTTGCGTTCTTCTTATATTTTGAATATGATTTTGATTTTGAATTGCGTTTTTGATTTTGAAATGCGTTTTGATTTTTGAAATTGCGTTTGATTTGGAATTGCTTTGATTTGCAAATTTGCCGCTTTTCGATTTTGATAATTGCCGAACGCTTTCGATTTGAATATGAAATTCATGCCGAAATAAAATGAAATTTCGAAATGCCCGGTGTGGCCTCCTGATGCCACCATCTACTGCCAGCTATCGGATCGTTTTTATGCGAAATGATATCAGTCTGAGTGCATGGGCGAACTTGTATCCGGACGAAGCTCGCGATCTGCGCGCTACAGGCCCGCATGATGGAGCATTTTTATTTGTGTGTCTGATCGGCGTACATCCGCCCAAGTGAAAAGGGTTCAATATTAGTATAAGCTAGATAAATATACGCTGCGACGTTATTCCCCATAGCGGGGAAATATGGGTATGGGGTATAGGCAGGATGGGTATTAGGGGAAGTATATATAAGGGTATATCATGTATATATATTATATATACCCTACTATACTATTTAGATATAGGGTTATATATATTATATATATATACATATATATAATATATATATGTTAGGGGATGGGTAATAGGAGGGATGGGGTATAGAAAACCAAAATAAATGGGAATCCCGGCCATCCTATACCAGCAAATCTTACTTATTAAATGACGCAAGCATCGGACGCACAGCGTTCACGACAAATGTTTGTTGTGTCGTCTTCATGTGCCACAAGCAGAAGTCGTGATCTTGAAGCAGAGCATGGTGCCAGACAGACAATTGAGCAGAAATGAGGGCTGACCGAATGCGGTAAAGTATACTAAAAGACGGGTGTGAATATTATTGTAAGGCGTTGCATCCTTACGGTGGCTCTGGCTGTCCTTGCGTCGTCTGGTATAATGAAGCACAATAAGCTTGAGATCACAGGTTGTTCCTCTATATATCACGGCAGCGTGGCCTTGCTGGCTTGCCGCTTGGTTCTGGGTCGAAGCCATGTATGTCGAATCCAGTAGAATGGTTCGACTCGATATAGCTTGCTGCGTAGACACCGTTACACTTCTCCCCTCTTTTGAAGTCAGAGTCACCGGGAGCGTCTGGTAGCTGCATCAATATCCATTGGTACATGCAATCGTACACTTTTCATTAGCATTGGTTATTGTGCTGCTTGAACGTACGTCTGCTCATAGCCGCACAACAATCGTTCGTGTATACTGGCAGGATATTTTTTGCTCCTTCGCCCTAGCCCGGTTATGTATTCACTCGCCCGACGTATTGTCTATTGCCCCCGATCCGATGCGATCGTGTTTGCGCCTTTTTCGCCTTGTACCGCCGGGGTTCGAAAACGCGTGCGTACTCTCTCTCCCCCCTAACGGAGCGTCAAAATACGAACACTAATACGCCGCTTAGAAAAATTTCAGCAACGTACGAGGATAAATTATACCCTTTCTACCCAATGCCTTGCCGGCGTGCTGGGGAGCGCCCGCCAGCTGTCCATGACAGTACTCAACCCAAACGGGGGATACCCGAACTAGCCCACTGGCGAAAAGATCCCATCAAGCTCCCGGTGGGAAGTCTCCAACCAACTTCCCGCGGGGATAGTCCCAACCACTCCGCCAGCTGGGGAGTTCGACGCACTCCGCGGGGGAAGTTACCAGCATCTCCGCGGTGGAAGGTTAACAAACTCGGGGGGAAGTTAACCACAAACTCCGCCAGGGGAGTCTAGCCACAAAACTCGCGGGGGGCGTTCAACCTACATCCAGGGGGGAGTCTCAACACAGCTCACGGGGGGGCAGTCTCAAACACATCCACGGGCGGGACGTTCCGAACTATAGCTCCACGGGCGGGCGTTCCTCAGCGCCTACTCCGACGGTGGCCAGTCTCAACACACTCCACCGGGGGGAGTCTCCATCACTCCAACGCGGCTGGGAGTCTCAAACACCTCCACGGGGTGGCAGTCTCAACACATCCAGGAGTGCGAGCTCTACAATACACTCCACGGAGGGGCGGCAGTACCTCAACCACTTCCACGAGTGGGGAGCTCTCTTCACACTCCACAGGGCGGAGTCTCAATTCACTCCACGGGGGGTTCCTCAGCGTACTCACGGGGGAGTTCTCAACAACTCCACGGGGGAGCTCTCGCATACACTCCACGCGGGGGAGTCTCAACACACTCACACGGGGGGAGTTCAACACGACTCCTACGAGGTGGGAGTCTAATAACTCCACGAGGGGAGTTCTCAACACACTCCACGGTGGGGAGTCTCAACACACTCCACGGAGGGACCAGTGGTCAATACACTCCACCCGGCGGGGAGTATCTCCAACAGCAGCTCACGGGGGATGTCGTTTATGCGTTCATTGGTTATATATTCAAAAAATTTCTATAAGCTGTGGCCAGAGACCCCCAAAATGCCCGCACCATGCAAGCAATCAATACGCCTGATGCAATGGTCTGGTACCTGGCCTAGAGCGAACATAAATGCGCAACAATACGGCAATCATACGAAAATACTCCGACTCATAAATACTACCTGTAACCTGCACCTCACTGACGCCACTAGCTGAACAACTATCGTCCTATGCTCTATCTACCGTTACAGTACAGTTACGAAGGCTAATATCGCAACCCCATGCCGACGTGACCCTGTGCCCAAAACTCAACAAACGCGTCAAAGACGACGGACGGTGCTGAGTAAGGTGAGCGATACTATGTTTCCATGCCCCGATGGATTTTCGTGATGTCAGTGCTACGTCAGTGTGACTCAGTGAGTTAGCACACCATGACCATTACGCACAGCCACCTCCATGCTATGCTTATTAGAGGAGTCACTACCAGTAATTATCATTCATCTCGAGCAAACCAGAATAGCGCAGTCGCGTCAGGTTATAGGCGCCCGAAGTTGTCTTCTTTGAGGTGGTGGTTCGAATCCATCTGTTTATTATTTTTATTTTTCTAATTTGTTTCTATTCTTGTATCAATTTTAACTATTTTTGTGTATTAGTGTTAGCTGTTAGTATTAGTGGTTAATTTAAATTTAATTAGGGTTTAGGTCGTGTAGGGTTAGGCGTTACTGGTTAGGGTTAGGTTAGATTAGCGTTAGGGTTAAGGGTTAATGCGGCTTAGCCGCGCTTTAGGGGTTAGGGTTAGGATGTTAGAGCGTTAGGTTAGGGTTAAGCCGGTTAGGCGTTTGAAGGTTAGGGTTAAGCACCAGCAGCTGATGGCTGTATGCATGTCACTTTACTTCGCCGAGATAGCGAAGTTTCAGTGCCGTGATTGTACCTACTGACGTTCCGCGACATTTCGATTGGCGATGGACAAACATATATCACCGTTGTGAGTAATAAGGCGAATACTCGAGTTGACGCCGACAAACACGCTGGGGCCTTGAACCACTCCTGATTTACTTCAGTCTGACAGTGGACCTACTGTTAGTCACAGCAGCTCTCCGCACTAACGACCTATGCGCGATGCAAGCCGACAAAGAAACTATGCAGTCTCTATTGTACGCTACGGCCTGCGCCATTAATACGTTTATCCTAGCTTATCAACGAAACCGCTGGTGACCTCAGACGAAACACGATACGATATTCATACTGGCAAAAGCGTATTAGCTTAGGGATGCCTACAGCTTGTTGCTCCAGGCGCCTCCTTACGTACTCTACGAACAGATTCACAACACTAATCTGATCGATCTGCCGCCAATGTAAGGCCGTTGCATCCTTACGTCGGTCTGCGTGTACCTGGTCGTTTTTTTCTGCGTAGCAATGAAGCCCACCCAATCAGGTTTGTCCCAGGCTGGTCGGCTTATAGTATCACGGCAGCCGTGTGCCTTTTGACGTGGCTATGCCGTGGTAATTCTGATGCGCTCGCAAGCTGTAGGTCGAATCCGAGTAGAATGGCTTCGACTGCTACTAGTTAGCGGTAGACACCGTTACTTATAGCCCTACATACAAGACTATGTTGCATATGCTTCGATTCGGCCATGTATATGTTTCTATAACAGTCCGTGGGTGTTCGCTGACATGTCGGGTATGGCTAGCTGTGACTTCCGCTAATTATCTTGTACATAGTGCTAGTGCGCGCGCTGTGGCTAGTGTTGTGTGTGTGTGGTGCCAGTCAGGTGCTGTGCGCGTATGCATTGCGTGCTCTGAGCTGTAGGTGCGTGTGTGGTGTACGTGTGTGTGCGCGCCTTCATGTGTGTTTCGTGTTAGCATAGTCATGAGTAAGAATGATCTGAAAATGGCAAAATCTAATGCTTATCAAAATACAGCCTAAGACATGTAGGGTGTAGTCAGGGGGTGTTCGGTAGGGTCTCGGACGACGGGCGGGGCCCCCTCCCCCCGCTGGGCACCTAGCGAGTCAGGAGTTCCGCTCAAATGTATACAATTTCGAATTCCAAAATTAGCAACAATGAAAAGTTCTGTCGATCTTCATTATTATCCAGTATACATATATAGGTCTATGTATCATTCCCGCAGTATTGTGAGAATAAAGTGAGAAATAATTAATTTAGCATTGTGTATTTTTAGTTTTTTAGTTTATTAGTTTTTATTTATTTTCATAAAAGTAACCGTTTCAAACCGGGTCCAAGTGACAGTCACTAAATTAGTTTAAATCCTTAATTTAAACTTTTACAAATCAATGAAACCTAAATTGAGATTTAAGGATTTAAACTGATTTTCTCGTAAAATCGGGTCCAGAAATCAGTTATGTGGCAAAAAGTTACTCAAAAACCATTATTTCATGTCTATAAAAAATACTATTTAAAAGTGCTGGGAAATCGCACCTAGAGCCATTAAATTTTCGAAAATTTTTTGGGAGAGGACCAGACCCCTCCTTATGTGCTTCACGCTTAACGGCGCTCGCGCTGGCGGCTTTGCCGCCATTTCCTATGTTTCGATAGTATAAAGTTCCACTGCTATTGTAATAAGAACCCCCCTCTACACACACACAACTTGTGTAGGTATGGTTGGTACGTAACAATGCGGGTGGTGTTGTAAAGTTATACACAGCATGAGGACTGGATTATACAGCAATGTAATGTCTACAATTTATGACAGGTTTCCATTGGAGGACGTCTTGCATATAACTACTATAGAGGTTTTCTAAACCTGGGAAAGAAAAAGAAGCAACTTCTTTCTAACCAACCGCCGACCGTACCTACCGAAATGCCGTCGAAACTGCAGGAGGTGCTAGCTAGCTTCAGCTATGTTGGCGCACTTACATCAGTTCTCGTGGAAAGGGCTGTCTTTCAGAGAAAGTACATAAAACACAACGAAAAAGTAGGTATAACTTGTATTTTTACGCATGGCCATATAATCAAGAGCGTATTAAAAAGCTTTTCTTCTTAATACGCTCTTGATATAATATATAACGTACATCCATGCACTGCTAAAATGTAATACTGATAAAATATGCTAAAGTAGTTTATCGTCCCTCCTGAACACATGCCTTTCTTATTTTTCCAAGCAATGAAACAGAACGTCAAAAGAGAATATTTTCTTACCTGGTTGGTAATGTTATATTTGAACGTATAATGAGATAAACGTTGTTTTTCAATGTGCCGGTTTCACTGAAGCTGAATATTTGTAACCTATTTTTGCCTGTGGTTGTTGAAAGTAATTTCTCAGTAATTGCAAAATCTTCAATGCAATGTTCAATGCAAAGAACATGGCGTGATGCTCATAGGGTCTATGACATAGACTCTATGTCCTCCAGGGTACTGCCGAAACTAGCTGTAGTACTAGAGCCCGCGTACAGTTGCCGCTGTCCAGCGGAAACTGTACGCGGACTATAGTACTAGAGCTATGCCGGAACGTACCCTGGATACGGTCCGGTATACCGGAACGTACCCTGGTAACTATTTGATATGGTTAGGGTTAGGGTTAGGGTTAGGGTTAGGGTTAGGAGTAGGCGTAGGCGACTCCCTAGACTCGTTAGTGGAGTAGGCGAGGTCGAGTACCGTGTCCGCAATCTAGTAGTACCGAAAAACAGGGTACTTCCGCGCAGTAAACCGCTGGACTATACCGGACGGCTCCTCCGGCTGAGCAGTGATGGCGACCAACAGCGAGCGTAGATCGTATCGGTATCGTAATCGTATATTGCGCCCACTCTTGTAATTTTCAGAAAGCATCACTTTCCTGTGAAGGTGCGCGAATATTCTGATGGAAATGTAAACTCTTTCATCTCAAATGCAATTTCAATAGATCATTGTACTTCCAACATTTAAAGTCCTGCTAGATGCTTCTACTTGAAAATTCCATATAGTTTTAAAAGTACAATTTCCTCCACGGTAGCTCCGAAAGCCAATTCTAAAAGGTAACCTTGGGATTGTCACCCAATGTTCCCAAGTCTTCAAAATGGAACTCCCCCGCTTTAATTTTCATATCCCCATGATCAAGGCCCAAAAAAATTCCATAGAGTGTAAACCCAAAGTCTCTTTTTCTCTCCCCCCCCCACCCTAAAACACAATTACACGAACCGTCCCATAGTGTAACTTATTTTAAACGTTCGCTCTTTAAGATCTATCATGCATCGTCTGCATTTAACGACAAGAACAAAGAATCGCTCCCAATATAGACTGATTGAGCGTCACTAGTAAATTGCTTTAATGCCAATAAATTATTAAAATATTAAAAATGCATTTCAATTTTAGTTTTTGCTTAGCCGCTTTCTTCCGCCCTTCGCCGCTTTCCTATCGAACACCGAGAAACTCTTTTTAGACTGCCCCCTCCCTGTTTACGCATCTTTTCCATCTTCCATTTTGAATTAAGGCGCGGTCAAAAGATAAGAATGACATACTTAATTTATATTCCTTTAAGTTTTGTCTTATGATTTTTTTTTTCAATTTTCCCAAATCTTCCC
>NW_014579185.1:23873-26386 GCF_000485595.1 Priapulus caudatus
ATATATATATTATATATATAGAGAGATGCGTCAAGTAGAATGTAAAGAAATGACATATTAATCATTTATATTCTTTAATTTTGTCTATGATTTCATTTGCCCAATTTTTCCCCCCATATTTTAATTGCTGTAACAACACTCTTCTCATTAAACGTTCTTGCTTTAAATTTATTATGTATTGCAATAACATAAGTCAAGAATTGGTATTATACCTAGCTCACCTCTTAGAGCGATTAGTGGGGTTTTACTATGTGCACCTAGTATTCTCCTTAAGCAATCATTTTGAAAGCCTTCCAATAATTGTATTTCCTTTTTTGTTAGGTTTGCCCAAGTTTCACTATTATTTAATATAGATGGGAGTATCGTGCACTCATATAATTTCACTCCCAGGCTTCTACTGTGAAATTGCCTAATTGGTTTGGTTTAGTCATTGTTAGGACCTCCCCTATCATATACCTGCCTCTGTCTATTCTCTCCTTTATCATATCTATGTAGTCACCGTTGTTATTAAAAATGTCTCCTAGATATTTATATTTAGTACTTGTAATGTTTTATCTCTGTTTCTACCCAAATAAATTTTTTCTTCTTTTTCAATTCTAATGTTTCTATGAGGCGTAAAGTTAATATTCATTATATTTATCTTGTCCCTATTGAATGTTATCATTTTTTCTGTTGCAAGTAAGTTGCATGAATGCGCTATTTTCTGTACCATGTTTAGGTTCCCTATTCCCAGTAGATCATCCATATATAACAACGGTGGTATTTCTGTGGTACTTTGATATACATCTACTAGGGAGCCATATCCTCCACTGTTTATTTAGTCCAGGGTGGTACAGCACATGATCGGACCCAATACTGTTCCTTGCCTAATTACTACTTCGCTAATAGTGAAACTATCGGAGTTGCCCAGTGGGGTGCTCACTGTGAATCGAGCGATGACACACGCGGTAGATTATTTCACCTGTGATTACTATAATTATATACGTTGGTTAAGACTACGCGGTTGAAAAGAAATGAGAAAGTGAATCAAGTTGTACCTCTCTTTTCTTTTTTATAAACTAAGAATGTACGAGCACGTAAGAGTAATAAGAGAATATTAAAGCACATACGACTGAAACGCACTTTCCTGGCAAAGCAAACGTTAGGAAAACATAACCAGACTAATTTGGGGCGAATCTAGTCGTCAATTTTTAACATTCCGTTCGTTATATCTTTGAAAATGAATCCTCTGAAACCAACACGCCATAGATTACAGACCGTTGTGCTGCCTCTTGTCCAAATATGTCAACAGTTTTTGTTAACGCCTATACGTAGGCTTTGAATCATTTCGTGCTATAGAGTCACGTACCGAACACGCGCCAGGCCGCTTATCGCAGCCGAAGCTATGGCCGAAGGTAGTACTTCAAAGCTGGGCCCAACCTATAAACACGTTTTTTCGTTAGTACATCGTTAGTACATCGTCTATGCGTGTGCTAATCAGCACGTTCATAGTTCGTCACGCATTCATTCTTATTGATGAAGCGAGCATCTGCTGACAAAGTGACACAAAGTGAAAGATAGCGATGGTTTCTTTTTCGTCCAGGAGCTAAGTTTCGTCGCAGACATGCCCGCAAACATGCTGACTCTGAGAGATATGGTAACTGATGACGAGCTGACTGGCTTCACCGAGGAGGATAAACTGCAGGAGGTGCAGAAATACGTGGCCTCCTTTTCGTTTACGTTCGCCTTCGTAAAACTCTGGAAAAGCGCCCGCACCTGTCAGAGGCATGCGAAATAATTGTGTTTATGAAGGTGAGAACGATTATGGTTACTATACTGACATTGCTTGTACCTGCGCAGAGATAGGCCTATACTACACGAAATTTACAAGATATCGCTAGACCTTTATATTGGATTATTAGTGTTTCTATTCATAGTGCACTTGTAAGTGTCGTAGTGCACCAGCATTTTATAGCTACAATATAACATTTTATTACTCGATTAGATAGCATGACTTGCAAATAGGGGTTGTATAAAAGATCGTGATACCACTTGCACGCAATAAAATAAAGCGCGATAATTCTAACTGACGCTGCATAAAATTACGATGACGCATTTTTTCACATTTTTCGCCACGCCACCTTAAGATTAGGTAGATCGTGCGACAACTCGTGTTTTACACCAGTAATTGTTCGGTTTATTTTATAGATTCACGTGAGGCTGAAGAGTTCATTGCAGCAGCAGCTTCTCGTGTCTAGAAAGGCATTCATACCACCATGGAGAATACGGACGAGGAAGAGAATAATTATTAGTTTTGATGTTTACGGGGTGATGCTCCATTAGGAGCGTTCCCAACTTTAATGTCATTAATGTCGTGATATAAAAGAGATATGAAGGGGGGGGGGGGGGGCGGACTATTTCGTTTGCTCGAGCAAGCCGAAGGCGGCGACGAACGAAGCGAAGATGCCCCGCTCTCTATTTCGCTTGCTGCGCAACGAAGGCGAGCAAAGCAAAGCAAAGCGAAGGCGAAAGCG
>NW_014579185.1:26411-40579 GCF_000485595.1 Priapulus caudatus
GCGGCGCGGCAGGCGGCGCATGCTTTCCAACTCCCGTCACGAGTCCCTCGCCATTGGAATCGTCTGCAAAAAACGTTTCTGAGCGTTCTCTGTCGGTCTGCGCCCGAAGAGCGCGGTAGGTGTTTCCCTTGATTCTGACAGCGGTTTCCATTACTGGGGCAAGGGTTCGCCGATACAGTGTCACGAATTTCGACAGTGTCTTTTCCGTGATTGCTCGCGCTGACACAGCTCCGGTTACGGAACAACATTACTCGGGTTTACACTTTTTATAACCAAGTGAACCACTGTTCACGTCCCCAAATGGCTACCTCTGTGTCCCCCACTAAAGACTTGCGGACTGTCTGGCGCTGGGCGAGCTTTATGGATCCGTGCGCCCGCCAATTTCACTTCGGCGCACGGGATCCATAGCTGCCAGCGCTGCATTACTGTCGTAGGACGTCTCCCGCCCGGTCGCGTGCCGCCTTGCCACGGAACTGCGCGGCAAAGATGCTCAGCACTTCCAGCGCTTCGGAATCAACAATCTCTTCGGCAACGCTCTCTCGAGTATCCGTCTCATCTGGGTTGCTCCCCAAAGAAATATCTCCACAATCTTCTATTTTCAAGTCACATAATAATATTTATGATCAGAAAAACACCCAAAACAGTGGGCGCTAGCCAGGATTTTTTTAAACAGGGGGGCCAAAAACAGCAAACTACGCAAAATAGGTGGATGACTTCACTCTCTTTACTGAGCTCCTCCGCTCCCTCTCCACACCTACCGCCTCTACCCTCTTCAGCTCTGCAATCTTTGTTTGCTTCCACGCGACATTTTTGTTCATTCTTCTCCTGCGCCCAAGATATGTAATTGTTTAGTGGTGGGTCTTAGGATTCCAAGGCAGGGGGGTGAAAAAAAGTGGCCGGAGGGGGTATGGGGTCCTACCCCAGAAATTTTTGGCAAAACTCTGTGGTTCGCTGGTTCCAAATCGAGTTCACCTCCGCATAAATAGAGAACCTGACATATTACTAGTGTTGGAGAATAGCAGCTGCGTTAGCCTGGGTCCACCATATTTTTATGTTATTCACGATTTAATTTCACGATTAGATTTCTTGAGAGCTAGAAAACCTCTTGAAATTTGACAGTGATGAACTGTAACATTCATTGTGCCAGCTAGCCTACACTAATTGGTTGGGATTGATTGTTCAGTTATAGATGCAAAACATTGAACAAGCAAAGGCTTAAGAGTACCGAAGTGATTGACGTCACAGTGGCATGACAACGAGCCCTGCTGGTTCTACAAATCATAATGCCTCTGGTAACATTAACTCGCGTGTCGTGTTTTTGTCACCCGATTGTAACTCCCATCATCTGAGGAGAAAGTCATTATTGCCGCAGTTTGTTATAGAGTTTCCAAAGGATGAAGTGAAAAGCAACCAAGCGCGGGAAACAAAATTAAAAAAAAAAAAATATTATTAACAAACAAAACAAATTTTCTTTCCTTAATTTTTTTTTTTTTTTATCATTCAATACTCTGTACACGACTTGCTACCAGCAATTACCGCTGGTCTTGCAGCGCACACACTCGGAGTTTTACGTACGCACAACATCTCTTTCATGCTTGGGCCTACATATGAGCAGTCGGTTGCTCGTAGCACACCAGCCCCGTTACGTTGTCTCGCAAGCGTGACGATCACACTTCGGTACTCTATGAGCGCTCACCGAAGTTGGATCGCGTCACCAGGTGGCGCATCCGACACCGAGCTCTCTCTCCTCACAAATCATTATGCCTCTCCCTGGTTAACAGTTAACCTGCGGTTGTCCTCTGTTTTGTTACCCGATTCGGCTTAAACCATTGCATTGCTGAGGGTCATCTATTGCAGATTTTATCAGATTTCCACAAGGATGAAATGAAGTGGTTAAACAAGCAACGGAAAAGAAAAACAACAAGTTTTTTTTCTTTATTAATTAATTTTTTTTCTTTGAAATTCTCTAAATATTTTGTAAGATCGGACTTTGCGCTGACGATCGCTTTTGACTTGGCCCGCTGCTCGTGCAGCGCAGCACACTCGTGTTTTTACGTCACGCCACAACATTTTCGACGCAAGTTATAGTTGTACTCGACCTCAGGGCGCTTGTGTAGAACCAGCCCGTGGTTGTCTGCCAACGCTTGACGTCACACTTCGCGTACTCTACTACACCATAGACTCTCCTCGCACCCCGTCACACAGCGTATATAAGATAGCCGAGTCTGCGTTTAGAGTTAGGGACTAGGGATAGGGTCTCTTTGGCTCTCTCACACACTGTCTCATAGCACTGGTTAGGATTGTCCGGGCCCGCAAAATTCTGCGTTGTCCTCCGTCGACAGACCGTCAACGCGTTATTTCGAGCACTGCCAACTTGCATCATATGTACTAACTATTATTATATATTCATGTCTCATATGCATGATTAATATGGCAGTTGGATTTTATGCCCCACATATAAGCTTCACAAGCCGAGGGATAGCTTTGTACTCATGCACTGATGCAGGCTCTCTGCATGGCCTGCGGCCCGCAACGCGGGCAGAACCTAGCCGGACGTCACAGGCGCGTTTTCCATCCTTGGGCTGGCCGGTTTGGCAGATAAATTGGATTATTCAACATCATAGACCCCAACATCAAGTACTGTTTTTAAATATCACAGAGGGCCAACCACAAGAAATATACAATGCTGGCGTTAATTTACGTCGTGATACTTAGCTTCAAAATAATTGTAAAAAATTTTGACAAGTTTTAGAGATATCACTAAAAAGAAAGGCCTTCTAAGGAGCGTAACCTTGGCTACAACAAAAGCATCTGCCTTCCTGCAATGGGAATGCTTGCAACTGTAGGCTCACATCAGCCTAATAGCAAAAGCAGTTCAGTCCTTTTTGGTTAACACTCACACTCACTGTTTAACCCCTCCTCCTCTCTGGTCCACACAAGGTCTATCCGACAGCTTACTCTTCCGTTCGCCATGCCAGCAGAATGTACCATTGTCATGGTCTTTTCAATAAAAGCCATTAAAAATGGTTAGGTCACCGTGCTGAAACAAAAAAAGTTTTTCAATCGCCTCGTCACTGTCCTTCCCCAGAAAAAAATCTGGTTTAGAAAATCTGCCCTGCTGCCCCATTGACCTTGGACCTGTAACCTCCTCGCACAGTGGATTGGCTTTCTTACCATGCATGCTTATACTACCGCCTACCTCACCACCAGAGCCTAGTGTTGAGCCCGTTTAGATTTGTTGCCGCCAATTCTTGTCATTTCCTGCCTATACTTAAGTTATAGGAGGCGACATGTTCCCACTTCTTTTCACCTACCTCTTGACGCCTTCTTGAACCTCTCTTGACCGCCCAGCCTTGACCTCCCACTCCGTTTGCGACTCCTCCCCCAACGTCCCGTAGATATTGTGACGCTCACGTCGAGCCCGCGTTCTATTAAGGTTGTCTGCTCCAAACTGTTGCCCACGCCGTCACGGTAACGGGCCCTGCAGCTCCACGGCCACTTCCCCCCGCACCCCACCCCCCACGATCATGCCCCGACGATTCTACAAGCGGGCCATCAGACCTATCGTCAGATGCAGCTAATAACATACATGATTCAGAACCTTGCATGGGGGAAAATAATATTGTACCGTACAACAGTACATGATCAAAATTTCAATTTAAAAGGTTCCTCCAACATTTTCTCCACCCTCTAAACATTCTGCGTAATTATGCTTATATTAAGAGGCGGCCTTTTCAGTTTCCATGGTATAAAATTTTCCAAGTTTCATAAACAATACTTTATAAAACAATCCTTAAACGTGTCTCTAATTGGACCCCAGTAAATTTGACTGATTAACAAGCGCACTTGGGCATCCTACTGATATTACACGACCACCCATAACTGCACAGGTGTTCTACAACTCCGGGTTCCGTAACACACTTCTTAGGCTTACCTCAAGGACACTGACCAGAATTTCACCATCCTTATTATCCTCGAACAAGACCGATAAGCATTCACGCTATGGCAGAGAAATATGCCCAACCACTTTCTGTTCATCCGCCTATGCTGCCCCACGGCGATTTTCTCCTGCAGGCAGTTATTAAAACACAAAACAAAGCATTGGCAAACAGCTGAACAATTCAATCTCACCATATAGAAAGCCCAGTAGCTTCCGCAAATTACATTTGAAATGCTTAAAAATATTGCTGGGCACGGCGTTCACTCCCTCGACGAAACTATCTCCGCCTTCGCTACCTATTCCGACGAGAAGTCTTACGAACGTCTGGCCTCCTTGGAGAGCCTTTTCCTTCGTACTGGACGTACGGGTTCGCGAAACGCATCCGCCGATCGCGCCGCGTCCCACAGCGTCAGGTACTGACCGTAGTTGTGTTTGTTAATAGACGTAGCGTGGTCACCGGTGCATGCGCCGGAGCCGTTGACGACCGACTGCAGCAACCTTCGGCCACGCTGGAAGTCGTCCCGTACGTGTATCAGAGACGGTCCCACAGGGTCCTCGACGCTCCAGCGGATAGTAAGAGAAGAGGTCAGGTTGGCGGCGCCTACTAATAAACACGATTGAGCGTCGGCATCCGCATATCGACTGCACATTGTATTGTGTCGTGCAACGCTAACATGTTTGTACGTCGTTAAATAAAGTCTTGGTTTATTACTACTGGTAGTATGGGTACCGTCCC
Source organism: Priapulus caudatus (assembly GCF_000485595.1). Taxonomy (NCBI): domain Eukaryota; kingdom Metazoa; phylum Priapulida; class Priapulimorpha; order Priapulimorphida; family Priapulidae; genus Priapulus; species Priapulus caudatus. The sequence continues at coordinate 31,088 of NW_014579185.1, forward strand.
GCTGCTCTGCCTTTCTCTCTGGCTAGTCTTCTCTGGGGGAAGTTCAGCAGATAGACTGAATGCTAACGCGCTGACGACCACTGGCGTTGCTGAAACGGTCAGTTCGTCCGTTATTCGATCTTGCGGCCAAGACGAAGAAAAAAACCCGCCAAGAGGAGCATATTCGAAAAGGTCAAGAGGACAAGTGGCGAGTTAAACATACATAATATACGAGAATTGACACCCGTCATATAGACTTTTCGCGTTTACACATCTGCCCCTGGCTCGCGAGTTCCTCTATGGGTCGGTCGTTTTCACGGCACATGTATCGGATAGCGCGCTCTCACAGCACGCAGTGTGCCAGCAATGATTGCATATGGTAAGATGGGGGGTTCTATAATTAATAATGGATTTTGAATGTCACCAGGTAAGTCATGCTGTAGGCTCAAGATTGTAATCACCAGTGCGAGAGCCACCTCATGCTGATGTTCGACTCTGCGATGATCCTGGCTTGACCGTTCATCCGTAATCACATGATGCCAGTCTACCGCTGGCCAGTTTCGCATTCATGAATTTCACGTTTACCTACGTGCCTACATCAATAAATTAAACACGCACCCGCGCGTGCGATCTCGTGTATGTTGTGTGTGTGTGCGCGCGCGCGCCGTGCGTGGCGTGGTGTGCTCGCGTGTGAACCCTGCCGTTGTGTTGTGTGCTGTCTGCCCCGCCCGGTTCCGTGCCCTCGATTTTCTGTGCTGCACTCGTCATGTCGTTACATGAGTAGGTGTTTGTACATGACGCTCACGCTTGGCGGTTGGTGCCGGTGTCTGTAAACAGGTCTGTCTCGCACCCAGACATACCTTGCCCCTCTTCAAATCAGGGCCGATAGTTATTATGACGCTGAATGGCCCTGTAGACTGCCATTCCGTCGCACTCCCAATGTTCGACCTTTAGAACACCCGTGTTTCCGTCTTGATTTTCAACGACAATCGTGATATGTAACCGTCGCAGATACTTTAATTTGCGCAAACACAGCACTACCCCGCTTTTTACCTACAGGAAGATTTCACGTACGGACTGGCATTTTAGAAATCCTATTCCCTCTCGGTATATATTTCTTTAAAGTAATTGCTTCTCTCTATCTATTTCACGGTAAAATGTTATCTGGATTCACATATCATAAAGCTGAATCTCATGAAATACCACTCGTACACCACTCTCCTCACTTCTACCTCGCGATCTCTAACAATATAATTATCCTCTCACTCCTCCTCCTCACCTCACCACAGCATCGATATTCATTTTTTCACTTGTTGACAGCTCCTACTGTCAGCGTGTATTTGCCTCCATTTTAAATACATTATAGTTTCAGCAAAAAGCTCATTTTATTTCTTTGTTATTTTATTTTGCAGAGATGGGATTTTTCGCGGACACCAGTCGGTCTCGCCCGCCGCATTTTAAACCGTAACTTTTCGCCACTACCACGGCACCACATGCTGATTAAATTGACTGGTGGGACTATATGTCCGTCTAAATACAATTCTAATAACTCGATCTCTAACTTACTGATATATAAATAATTTACACTCCGCGGTGCGCTACATTAATCTGTTCCGGGGTCCTCTCGCCGTAATTCTGCCTCTCTCGGTAATGGTCCAGGGGTAGTTGGCCTAGAATCGTATCGCCGACTCGATCAATTAGGTCGAAATTGCAAGTAAAGCTTTCACAACATGGAGGCCTGAGAACGGCCGTTTAGTCGTTACCAACTTTTCACGATTTCAAGCCGTATCAAACAAACGCCACACTCACGCACCGCACACCTCGCCTCAGTTTCTCCCATGTTTTATATATTTATTTATAACACACTCGTAGTGACAATTTTGACCCAAGTAAACAATGAACAAAATCATCTAGTAAGCACCGGTCCCCACTCTCACACGTTAAACGTAACATTTTTTAACGCAGATCGCTTGATTTAGTATCACAGTAGACATATGCTACAGAATACTACATGGTCCTAATTTGTAATGGCTGCCTACTTATTAAGTACTACGCAACCCGTCGCCGTATTACTCAGTTAAGCTCTAAATAATTGAAAACCACAATTCAATTATTTCACACACTATTGGCTCTCAATTATCGCTACTTCCCGACTCCACGTTCCTCGCCTGCGGTCTGAATACGTCTTATATTGTCTTCGAGCCGACAGTAAGGTTTCACACGTCGCGTGCTGCCCTGTTGATGAAGCTCATATAAGCACCAGGCCCTTCCTCTACACCGCGTTACAAGACACTCTATAGACGTGCGACGTCGATCCCACTCACTCTCCGCGCCGGCCCATTTGATGATTTCATTGACCATCACCTCGCAAACAGGAACTCAGAAAATAACCTTGTTCCTATTTAGGGTTGTCGACCCATCTCCTACTCTCACTCGCGCTCGCTTGCACATTCCCCATAGATATGGAAGCAGTCTCCAGCAGCTTATGAACTTTCCACTCACGCGCATGTCTTTTTTAACAGATACACTGAGATTTAACTCCATTACGGTATAAAATAAAATATCTCAGATGTAGACTCTAAAAAATAAAATTATCGCATCTTCCTCTATGCGCTCAGACGCACTGCGAAGCCGCGGAGCGAAACGAAAGCGAAGAGCCCCGCTCTCTAGATTTTCGTTTTGCTTCGAGCAGCGAAGGCTTGCCAGAGCCGAAACGAAGCCGAAGATGCCCCCGCTCTCTATTTCCGCTTTGCCCGTGTGCGCAACGAAGGCGAGCCAAAGCAAAGCAAAAGCCGAAGCGAAACGAACATTCCCCGTCCGCCTCTGCTATTGCGTCTCGCGGTTCGTCTCGACCACGATCAGCGAAGTCCTCAGCCCGAAATTAAAGCCGAACATGCCCCCCCGCTCGATATTGTCGCTTGCAAAGAGCAACGCCTTCCTTTCAAGCTCGCTTGTTGATTCCAGACTCAACATGATAGCGGCATGCATTTTTTCATCATTATACCCTTGATATCCTAGTTTATTAATCTAACCCCCCCTTGATATACTCTATTTAATATCTAGAACCCCCTTCGATATCTAATTTATAAATCGAAGAGCGGGGCATCTTCGCTTCGTTTCGCTCGCCTTCGCTGCTCGAGCAAGAGAAATGCATAATTTTTTTTTTATCTAATCTAATATTTATTTATACCTAATATTAATATCTCAGTGTATGTAAAAAAGACAGCGCTATCAGGTTCATACTGCTGAGCTGCTGCCATATCTATGGGGATGTCAAGGACTCGATCTATCATAGGATGTCGACAACCCTAAATGGAACAAGTTATTTTCTGATTCCTGTTTGCGAGTATGTCAATGAATCATCATTCCGATAGGTGGGGATCGAGTCGTCTATCAAGAGTGTCTTGTAACCCCGTTTCACGAGAAGTTGCTTGAGCTCATCACAGGCAGCGCCTGTGAAACCTTCTGTCGCTCGAGCATATATACGTTTCAGACCGGCGGAGGAACTGTCGGTAGGGGATATTGTTTATGAGAGCCATATGTAATATTGAATTGTTTTCAATTATTTAGAGCTTACTGTAATACGCGTTGCCGTATACTTATAGTAGGCCATTACAAATTAGGCCATGTAGTTTCGTCATATTACTGTATACTATCAACGATTCGGTTAAAAAATGTTACGTTAACTTATTGCGTGATTACTAATATTTTGTTCATGTTTACTTGGGTTTCAAAATTGTCACTGTTTTTAATAAAAGGAGATAATTATCTTTTCACATGGAAGAAACTACTCGTTTTCCTCTATTCGTTTGTTTGATACGGCTGAAAATGTGAAAATTGTAACAACTAAACCCGGACTCCCCTACTTTGTTGAAGCTTTACTTTCAATTTCGACCTAATTGATCGATCCATCGATTCTAGGACAACTACCCCCTGGACAATTACCCACCGGACAATTACCCCCCGGACAATTACCCACCAGGACAATTACCCACCGGACAATTACCCACCGGACAATTACCCCCCGGACAATTATGTACCACCGCATGCCTTAAATTATTTAAACAGTAATTAGAGATCGAGTTATTAGAATTGTATTTAGAGGACATATAGTCACCAGTCAATTTAATCAGCATGTGGTGCCTGGTAGTGCAAAATTACGGTTTAAAATCGCGGGAGACCACTGTTCCCAAATTCCCATCTCTCAAAATAAAATAAAAAATAAATAAAATGAGTTTTTGCTGAAACTATATGTATTTAAAATGGAGGGCAAATACACCTGACAGTAGCTTCACATCAAAAATGAATATCGATGCCTTTATTTTATAAAGATAGATATAATTATAAATTGTCCATTAGATGATGATATGTGTACAGTGTATTTCATGAGATTCAGCTTTATGATATTGAATCCAATAACATTTTACTGAAATAATACAATTACTTTAAAGAATATATACCAACCGGTAGGTTTCTAGGTGCCAAGTCGTACTAAATCTTCCTGTATAAAAGCGGGGTATCTGTGTTTGCGCAAATTAAAGTATCTGCCACGTAATATCACATTTCGTTGAAAATAAAGAGGAAACATTCTTCTAAAGGGTGACATTGAGTGGGACAGGCAGTCTACAGCTATGTCAGGTCCTTTATGCCCTGATTTGAGCAATATTTGGTGTCACCCCTGTTTACACACCGGCACCAACCCCAAGCTTAGGCATTACAACACCTACTCATACACATATACACACAATCAAGCACGCACACAACACACATTCACACGCACACGCGCACGCACGCGCGCGCGCGCACACACACACACACACACAATCGCACGCGCGTGCGTGTTTATTTATTGGATGTAGGCCTATAAGTAAATTCATGAAGCGAACTGCCAGGGTGACTGCATCATAATTAGAAAAACCAGCAGGATCATGCAGATAACGACATCACATGATGGATAACCACTTACTCATTCAAAATCCATTATTAATTAAGACCCTCCCCCCATCATTTACCATATGCATCTTGCTTGGCAGCACTGCGTGCTGAGAGCCGTATCGTTACAGTTCGTAAAACGACCACCCATACCTCGCGAGCAACCGAAAGTCATATGACATCATTCTCGATATATATGTTGTTTAATCGCACTTTCCTCTTGACCTTTTGAATATGCTCCTCTTGCGGGTTTTTTCTTCGTCTTGCCGCAAGATCAATACGACAACGACCGCTTTCAGAACGCCAGTGTCGGTCAGCGCGTAGCATTCATTATCTGCTGAATTCCCCAGAGAAGATACAGAGAGAAGCAGAGCAGCGGGGACGGTACCATACTACCACGTAGTAAGTAAAAACTTTATTTAACGACGGTAAAACATGTTAGGTACAGACACAATAAATGTCAGTCGATATGCGATGCACGCTCATTGTTTATTAGTAGGCAACCTACCTCTTGCTCTTCATCTGCGTCAACCTGTGGACCGTCTCGATACACGACGGCGACTTCCGCGTGCCGAAGGTGCTGCAGTCGATCGTCAACGGCTCCGCGCATCACCTCGACCACCACGTCTATTACAACTACAACTACGGTCAGTACCTGACGCTGTGGGACCGCATCGGCGGATCGTTTCGCAACCCGTCGTCGTACGAAGGAAAAGGTCCCAAGGAGGACGTTCGTAGACTTCTCGTCGGCAAGGTAGCGAAGGCGGAATAGTTCGTCGAGGGAGTGAACGCCGTGCAGCATATTTTTAAGCATTTCAAATGTATTGCGGGGAAAGCTAGGCTTTCTATATGGTGAGATTGATTGTCGCTGTTGCCAAATGCTTTGGTTGTTTGTGTTTTAATAATGCTGAAGAGAAATCGACGTTGGGAGCATAGCATGAACAAAGTGGTGGCATATTTCTCTCCATAGCAATGCTTATCGTTTGTTCAGATAATAAATGGTGAAATTCTGGTCAGTGTCCATTTGAGGTAACCTAGAAGTGTGTTACGGAAGAGATTAGTAAACACCTGTAATTATGGGTGTGTCGTGTAATTATAGATGCCCAATGCCTTTAATCAGTATTACTTCCAATTAAGACACGTTAAGATTGTTTTATAGAGTATTGGTTTATGAAAACTTGGAAGATTTTATACCATGGAAATGAAAAGCCTCTTAATATAAGCATAATACGCAGAATGTTAAGGTGAGAAATGTTGGAAACCTTTTTAAATGAAATTTTCTGTACTGTTGTACGGTACAATTATTTTCCCCATGCAAGGTTCTGAATCAGTATTTATTAGCTCATCTGACATAGTCTGATGCAGCTTGTAGAATCGCATGATCGTCCGTCCGTGTGACCAGTGCGATCACAAGTTGGGCACAAACGCTTAACCCGCTCGACGTACGGTCACAATATTCGCACGGACGTTGGGGGGGATCGTCAAAACGAGTGGGGATGTCAAAGCTGGGGGTCAAAGTCAAAGGTCAAGAGGTGTAAAAGAAGTGGGAACATTCCCTCCTTAACTTAAGGTATAGGGAGGAAATGCAGAATTGCGGCACAAATCTAAACGGCTCAACCTAGGCTTCGTGATAGTCGGTGTATAGCATCATGGTAAGAAAAGCCATCACTGTGCCGAAATTGGAGTTACAGGTCAAAGGTCAATGGGCACAGGGCAGATTTTAAACATTTTCTAAGGACATGACAGCGATTGAAAACTTTTTTGTTTCAGCGGTGACCTACCATTTTATGGCTTTATTGAAAAAGACCTATGAAATGTAACTTCTGCTGGCATGGCGAACGAAGAGTAGTGTCGGATAACCTTTGACCCTCAAGAGGAGGTTAAACATGGATTTTGTTGAGCTTTAACAAAGGACGTGAACGCTTTTGCTATTGTGGATGTGAGCCTACAGTTGCACAGTTCCATTGCAAGGCAGATGTTTGTTGTACAAGGTTTACGCTCCTTAAAGGCCTTCTTTAGTGATATCTCTAAACTGTCAAATTTTTACAATTATTTGAAGCTAGTATCAACACGTAAATAACGAAAGCATTCGTATATTTTTTTGGTTGCCTCTGATGATATTTAAAACACGTCTTGATGTTGGGTCTATGAATGTTGAAAATCATTTAGGTTCTGCCAAACGGCCACCAGGCGTGGAAAACGGCCTGTGACGTCAGGCGCTAGCGATTCTCCCCGCGTTGGCGCCGCACACAAAGCCTGCATCAGTGCATGGAGTACAAAGCTATCCTCGGCTGTAACTTACATATTGGCATAAACATCCAACCTGCCAATATTAATCATCATGAGCATGATATATATATTAGTACATATATGCATTGCAGTGCTCGAAATAAGCGTTGTCCGGTTGTCCGAGACAACCAGAATTTGCGGCCGACAACCTAACCAGTCTTGAGACATTGTCCGGTGGACAACAAGAAACCCTATCCCTATCCCTAACTCTAAACCGACTCGGCTATCTTATATACGCGTGGTACCCAATTAAATCTATGGTGTATAGAGCAGTACCGAAGTGTGACGTCACGTTGGCCAAGACAACGCACGGGCTGGTTCTACACAAGCCAACTGCCCTCCATAACGTTAACTGCGTGAAAATGTTGTGCGTACGCTAAAACACGAGTGTGTGCGCTGGCAGACAGCTGGCAAAGCATCGCGTAGCAAGTCGATCTTACAATATTTAATGAATTAAAAAAAAAAATTAATTTAAAAAAAAAAAACTTTTTTTTTTTCCGTGCTTTTCACTTTCCATTTCCATCTTTGGAAATCTATAAAAACTGCAATAATGACTCTCAGAATGATGGTTACAATCGGGTACAAAACACGACACGCAGTTAATGTTACCAGAGCATATGATTAGTGTAGAACCAGCAGGCTCGGTGTCATGCCACCGTGACGTCTATCACTTCGGTGCTCTATAGAGTACCGAAGTGTGACGTCACGTTGGCAAGACAAACGTACGGCCTGGTTCTACACAACCACTGGCCTCCATAGTGTAGCCATAGCATGAAAATGTTTGTGCGGTACGTAAAACCGCGAGTGTGTGCCGCTGCAGACAGCGGTAAAAGCATCGTAGCAAGTCGTTCTTACAATATTGAATGAATAAAAAAAAAAAATTAAGAAAGAAATTTTTTTTTTGTTAAAATTTTTTTTTTTTTAATTTTTTTTCCCCCTTGTTGCTTTTCACTTCCATTGCGCTATTGAATCTATAAAAACTGCAATAATGACTCTCAGAATGATGGTTACAATCGGGTACAAAACACGACACGCAGTTATGTTACCAGAGCATTATGGATTGTGTAGAACCAGCAGGCTCGTTGTCATGCCACCGGACGTCATCACTTCGGTACTCTATAGCCTTTTGCTTTCAATGTTTGCCATCTAAACTGACAATCAATCCCAACCAACTAGTGTAGGCTAGGCTGGCACAATAATGTTCAGTTTCATACTTCAAATTCAAGTGTTTTCTAGCTCATCAGAAATCTTAATCGTGAATTAAATGCGTGAATAACATAAAAATATGGGACCAGGCTACCAGCTGCTATTTCCAACACTAGTATATGTCAGGTTTTCTGATTTTATGAGAGGTGAACTCGATTTGGAACCAGCGAACCAGCAAGTTTCCAAAATTTGCTGGGTAGCGCCCCCTATACGCCCCCGCCTTTTTTCACCCTCCCTCCTTGGAAAATCCTAGACCCACCACTAAACAATTACATATCTTGGGAGCAGAGAACAATGAACAAAAATGTCGCCCAAAACAAAGATTGCAGAGCTGAGAGGTAGAGGACCGTAGGGTGTGGAGAGGGAGGCGAGGAGCGAAGAAATATGTAAGTCATCCACTATTTTGCGTAGTTTGCTGGTCATTGGCCCTGTGTTAAAAAATCCATGGCTACGCCACTGTTTTTGGGTGTTTTCTGATCATATTATTATGTGATTGAAAATAGAAGATTTGGAGATATTTGTTTGGGACAAGCAGCAGTGAGACGGGGGATACTAGAGAACGCGTTGCCTGAAAACGACGATTGTTTATCCGAAGCGCTGAGAGCTGCAGATTCTTTCGCCAGACAGTTCCGTGGCAAGGGCGCACGCGACCCGGTGCGGGAACGTCCTACCGACAGTATGCAGCGCCTGGCAGCCTATATGATCCGCTTGCGCCGAATGATTGGGCGGCGCACGGATCCATAGCTGGCCAGACGAACAGTCCGTACAATATTTAGTCGGGGGAGCACAGAGGCTGAGACAATTTGGGACGTGAACAGTGCTTCACGTTGTTATAAAAAAGTGTAACGCGTAGTAATGTGTTCGTGAAACCGAGCTGAGTGTCACATTGCGAAATCACAGAAAGACTGTCGAATTCTGACGATTCCGCGACACCTTGTCCAGTAAATGGAAACGGCTGTCAGAATCAGGAAACATCCTACCGCGCTACATTCGGCCGCCAAACGCTCCACACGTTTTTGGCAACGTTCCAATGGCGAGGCTCGTAACGGGAGTTGGAAAGTCAGTGCGCGGCCTGCGCCCGCGCGC
>NW_014579186.1:0-812 GCF_000485595.1 Priapulus caudatus
AGCGGACAACTTTAGCGGGAGCTCCTGCACGTCCCGCTAAATTTAGCGGAGCGCTCTATGGTGTATATAAAACCCATAAAAATGAAAAATTCGCACTAAACTACCATGAAATAAGAGCTTTTGTAATAAAAATTGTCTTGGCTGTTTATCGTGCATGTTATTGAGTAAAAAGAATTTGTTTAAACTCTGCACTCGGAGTAAGACATAGGTTGTGTAACTAGTTTACCATGCATGTATGTATTGCAATGATTATTATGCCACCGATTTACGTAGGTTCTACGCGTGTAGCGAGTATTATGATTAGTACCAAGAGCCTAGCTGTTGATTAGCACCAAGCAATTAGCACCAAGCACCAAGTTCTTGTTAGCACGTATAACGAGTTCCGAGCATGTGGCACACGATGCTACAGTAATTAGCACGTAGACCCAAAAACACGTCACTACAAAAGTACAATGCGTAATTAATAAGGCTAACGCTCCATCAGTTGTGTTCCCAACGTCGATGCCACAACAGCGAGCACGAGTGTGTAGCGAGAATGTGATGACAGACTCAACGGCCCAAGGATAGAGAACATGGGTCCCAATAAAACCAATGTGTCTAACCTAACCCTAATTCTAACCCTAACCCTAATTCTAACCCTAACCCTAATCCTAACCCTAACCCTAACCATAACCCTAACCTATTATATTGATATAATATTATATTTATATTGATGTAAATGACATTGGTTTTATTGGGACCCATGTTCTCTTAGATACAATAATGTAACCCAAACCCAAGAGGATAGGGTTACAAAGCCTCCCTATCCTTTT
>NW_014579186.1:2873-10505 GCF_000485595.1 Priapulus caudatus
GTACCGCACAGTGCGTATACAGAATGATATACAGTGATGTTACGATATAGAGCTATCCTCAGTCTCCCACCCCCCGGACTTCTCACGCCATCTGGATCCGCTCCGTCGTCGGAGTTTTCGGGACCGCTGGCGCCACCTGTCGGCCACCGACGGCGAACACCTCCCGGAAGCGGCGCCGGAAGTCGGCGCTGGCGACGCCGTACAGATAGAAGTTCGCGGCGTAGTTGCACATCTCAACGAAGTACGTGACGTGTAGTGCGACGAAGAACGCCGTCGTCGACAGCGCGTGCGGCCGAAGTCGCACGAGCGCCTGCAGCACGGCCGACGGCAGCGCGCAGACGACGAACGCGACGCTGAGCGAGAGCAGCAGACGCAGCAGCTGCGGCTCGTCGCGCGGCTCGGCGGCCGCCGGGCGGCGCTGCTGTAGCCGCCTCCGTCGCAGCAGCAGCTGGCGGTGCGCGCGCACAATGAGCGGGTTCAAGGCGAGCACGCAGACGAGCGGAAAGCCCTTGGAGATGATCTCACGGCCGACGGGCCACACGTCGGCGTAGAAGACGCTTGCTCGCAGGTCGGCGTTCCACCCCCACGTCGCGTACGTCGCGTTGACGACGACGACGCGCGTCTCGTACGTGCACGGCACGTTGACGACGACGGACACCGCCAGCGCGCATGCGCACGCCACCGCCGCCATCTTGGCTGTGCGGCGCGCGCGCATCGGGTGGCAGACGCTTAGGTAGCGATCTATCGTTACCAGGACGACGATGAGGTTGCTGGCGCACGTGAGGGTCCGCAGAAGGAAGAAGTTGACGTGAGTGTAGTACCACATCGTCGTCGCCGTGTGGTACGGGATGACGTCGGCGCGGATGAGAACGGACGGAGTCAGCGCGACGTTGACGGCGAGGTCGGCGACCGCCAGGGCGCGCAGCAGCGTGTAGAACGCGTCGCCGACCGACGGTCGCGCGCTGCGCCACAGCACGGCGACGTTGAGGCTGTCGCCGACCAGGCCGACGACGACGACGAGCGGGAATGCGACGCGGTAGATGATCAACTTGACGTTGCGCTCGATCGACGCGAACGGTGTCGTCGGATGCGTCTGCTTCGTCGGCGACGACGTCGTCGACGCGAATACGTCGTCTGCTCGCGGCGAGAAATTCATTACGTCACCGGTCGGCGTGCCCGCGCGTTCGGTGACGTCACCGCTCGACGTCGACGACAGAAATCCGACGACGTCGCCGATGGTGGTCGTCAAGAAGTCGCCGACGACCGTAGCAACCGATGACCCGTACGCTTCGTCGTCGCCGAGAGTAAGTGACGTGGCGGCGGCCATGTCTGCCAACGTCGTCGCGTTCGTTGTCGTCATGGTGACGGACTCCCTCGACAAAACCTGCTGGGTGAAATTGCTGTGCACACACCAACACATACAAAGATATCTGGTTAGATTCAGGAGTAAACATTCATAAATTTGTGATTTACTCCTAAAATTGCTGTGCACACACACACACACACATACACATACAAAGATATCTGGTTAGATTCAGGAGTAAACGATTTCAGCTGTGTGGCAGTTATATGGGCCTGCGTTCACTACGTAGACCGATCGTATTTAGGAAAATACGTATTGTGCGAAATACCGAATCTGAGACAATACGCGCCCCGAACGTTCACGAAGACGTGATGTCGCCGCTTCAGAAATACGTATTGCGAGCTGCGAGGCTTACTTTAAGTACTAACAAGCGTACAAGGCGAAATAAACAAAGTGCAAATGGCGCACCAACTGCCGATAATAATACGTAGACTGGTCCCGCAGCTCGACCAGTTTTTACTCGCGTTACACCTGGAACTGTCGAGCGCGAACCAGTCTAATAAATACGCCCGCTTCAGAATGCCGTGTTTTAGCAGTACACGACTGAGAAATGCGTCGTCCAAGAGATGCGGTAATTTTTCTCAGCACGGCAAATTTATACGGGGTCTGGAAGCCATCGTATTTACAATGCAAATACGCGATCTGTTTAGTTACCTGTATTTCCCCTGACCGAAGCATTTGCCTCGTGTGAACGCTAAATGGCGTGATTTCTGCTACGTAATCAAACGCTGCTTATGATCACAGAAAAAAGTTATAAAATGGCCGAGCGTCGCTTAGGAAAGTACATGATTAATGTAAACACTCGTGCGTTTTTAGTATTTTGGCATAACCACAAAATCATTGCAAAATATCCCAAACGAATCGACCGTAACATATTTGTAAATGTTTATGTAAACCAAAACCGCATAGTCTGTGAATTGAAGTACGATGTAGTGAAGAGAATTATAGATAAAAACCCTAGATATAGTCCTATCCTACCCATACGTATAAAACGGCAGCTTTCTACCCCCCTGCTTATCTGATCTCAATATGGCGGGCGGGACTTTCGCGATTTGGCTATCGAAAAGTGAGCGATGCAAGTGAGTGAGTGACCGGTCTTTTCGCCACCACGGACGTGGCGCCAATTACAACCACATATTCACTAAAGCCGCGCGGCAAACGGTGAGTAATTTTCACTCAAGTAAAATGATGTCATGCGTTCAAATTACTCACGTGTGAGGCGATTTTCGTTGAGTATTTTTGTCGCATATCGGCATCATTTTAATTTGATGCAAAATTACATACACGTTCGCACGGCTAAGCATCAAGCGCGTGCGGCCGACGGCTGCGCCCCTGCCCCCTCTGTCTCTGCCTGAACATCTTGCTATAGTCGCTGCTATATTATTTTCACCATCATGGGCGGCGATTGGCTTCCTCGAAATACACGTTTGCGTCTCAATGTGTGCACACGTCCAACACCATTAAGGCGGCAGGCTTTGATGTCCCGCTACACAAACGAGTTCGTTAGGACAGGTGAACCTTAGAGATGGGTCGGCGTGGAGAGAGAGAGAGCAAGGATAGAGAAAGGGGAGATTGAATGAGAGAGATAGAGATAAGAGATAGAGAGAGAGACAGGAAAGAAAGAGAGAGAGGCCGCGAGAGAGAGAGAGAATAGGGAGAGAGAGAGAGGATGAGAGAGAGAGAGAGCGAAGAGAGAAAGAAAGAGAAAGAGAGACGGCGACTGCGCGACGCATTGGCACGCGAAAAGGCAGGCCACTGATGCAAACGTTGCTTGAAGCCTTTAACGCTTTACCTGCCTTTACCCGCCGGCCGTCAGACAGGTGGCCGCCATCTTGCGCTATACGTTGGCTTGCAAGGCGTCCTCTCTGACGTCCGCGGCGGAAGGCGCACTAACACTCAGAAAATGAACATAACCTATATCAGTGTGTAAGGAATACAATTTCACATACATTTTGAGTGGTGCTTATTTTAAGCAAATTGGATAATTACGTAAAAATATATTGGAGTTTTTTCCAATTTCCCTAACCGCACTAAATTTGGGTCCGACCGATGTCTAATCGCGATCATTCCACATTTAGAGGTCATTACTACCACTAAGGCTGTGGATCTGGTTGAGCTCACTTTGGTTTTTTATCTATGAATATAAGGCTATCAAGAAACATGTGAGAATTTGCCACACCCAGGTCGGTACCAATATCTGGTCTGGCTCATGGCTATGTCGGATTCAGCCAAAAGATTGCCACGAGGCTAATGTAAAAATCCAAAAAGTCTAAGGCGGAAAGTTTTTTGCTTTTCTAATGGGTAAATAACAAATTCAAGCGCCTGCACGCAAATACACTGAAAACATCGCGTCTGAAGGCGAGACCAAGCTCGGTTTGGTCAACACGATGCCTCAACCTGTAAGACATCAGACTTGAGGTGGCGACGGATCGCGTGTTTGCACTGCTGTTGCGATAGGATGGAGTTGGAATCGCGCATGGGTGGAGACGCTGCGGCGCATGCCGTGTGCGTTGTGGTGTGTGTGCGTGCGCGGCTGCCCATGCGGGTCCGCAGGTATTCGCGCATGGCGCGTGTGTGGGTTACATATAGGCACATGTCCTTGCACTACTGAAGCATAGCACAAGCACACACAGCAGCAGCAGCCAGCAGGAGCCAGCAACAGCAACAGCGGCAGCAGAGACAGCTACAACCAACAACAGCGCGCACATGCAGCAGCAGAGGCAGCACAGCGCAACGCCTGAGTAACGTACGGGCTATTTATCCTGCCCTGTTGTTTTCAGTATATATTAATTTATTGTTATCAGCATGGCCATAAATCGCTTACTTGTGCAGCAGTAGTATCGTAAGCTGTAAACCTGGTCTGTTTAAGTGGAAATAAGTGTTCCTATAATTTCGACTACTATGTCCGTTCGATTTTGTTCGATTTAATTCCGTGTGTCGTGTTAAATCCTCACGAAAGCGATGAACTTCGCGACAATTTTTTTGCTACGCTCGTGGAGAAAAGAGAGTGGCATTAACTCTCGAAAAACGCATCTTTCGCTAAAAAATGACACATTCTTTGAAACAGACACAACAACGTCAATATCAATAAAATTCGCGAAACATCGTAAATATTTCCGTAATCATTAATGTAAAAAGTCATGTCATGCTTTTACATATGAAGTCATCCTGCAATAAATCGATGGACCGATGTTATGAAACTTTGGCCGGTATATTTAAACACTGCGTAGCAGCGATTTATGTGACACTTGCATACGATAAAATTGCTAGAACTGGTATGCGAATATGCTTGTGAATGCATAGGACTCGACTCGGCACGTGGTATACTCCGCATCGAACGGGCATATCCTGAGCATTCCCCCATATAATAATATTATAATATAAATATAGTTTAATATATAATAAAATATATTATTCGTACATGACGTTGACAAAATGTGTTTACGCGCGAAACGATTAGATTCACATACGAAAAGCTTACCGTGGTGATGTTCAGTGCTATTTTTTCAAAAAACACCAATTTAATTTAAATGATTGCGCCAATAGCCTCGCAATGGATTGAAAAATCTTAATAGCATAACGAAACAGCGATAAAGCAGTAATGTGTCAGGAGGAGAGAATGAATGAGCAAAATTGCTTTTAACTGTCAGCGAGCTCACGGTCATCGTAATCCAGTAAGAATCACATTGTGCATTTATAATTAAGCCATATGTAGCCACGGGATGCACGGTCGAGCGGAAGCTTGAAACTGTCAATTACACAATCAAGTATTGGGAACAAATCCGGGAAATAAGGATAATGAGAGCGGTTTAGTTTGTATAAACAAAATACTTATCTATTTCTATGTGTGAATAGATATTTTGTATTACATACATTCGCGTGCCGAGTCAACTCACTGATCAGGCGGCAGACGAACAATTGCAATCATTGACAACAGCGACGCCATCTACGACAACTTGTCTCTCTGTAGTTAGGGTTAGGGTTAGGGTTTAGGGTTTAGGGTTTAGGATGACGTTTCATTACGCTTTCAATTACGATTTTCACTACGTTTGTCAAGTTAACGTTTTCATCTGACAACAGCAGACACGCTATCACGAACAACTAGTCACTGCTGTAGTTAGGGTTAGGTTAGGGTTAGGGTTAGTGTTAAGAGCGGATTTCAATATAACGCTTTCATTACGTTCTCAAAGCGTTGTCAATTACGTATCCATTGACAACACAGTCGACGCTATTACACGACAACTGTGCACTCTGTAGTTAACTTGGAAATCGGATCAGGCGCTGTCATCAGATCAAAGCAAATGCTGTAGCGTAACATGAATGTCAACGTGACAACAATTTATCAACCCGAGACACTAAACAAAACAGATGCGCAAGCACCACGCACACAAGCGCATCGATATGCGTGCATACCACAATTAAGCATTTTACCACGCGCGCACGCACTGCTCGCATGCATGCATCCGCTCGCACAGCACTACGCCACCAGCAACGCAGGCGCTTCGCGTTCTATTATGATAATAAACAGGAGTAAATAGAATTACAAATTTATTGATGTCTAGATTATAACCAGATATCATGTGTGATGTGTGTGTGATGTGTGTGTTGTGTGATGTGTGTCGTGCTGCGTGTGTGCACGTGCGCCGTATGCGTGTGTGTGGTGTGTGTTTGTTGTGCTGTGCTGTGTGTGTGTGTGTCGTAGCGTGTGGTGTGTGTGTGTGGGGTGTGTGTGTGTGGCTGTGTGTGTGTGTGTGTGTGTGTGCGTGCGTAGTGTGTGGTGTGTGTTTGTGTGGTGTGCGTGTGTTCGTGCGTGTGTGTGTGTGTGTGTAGTGTTGTGTGCGCGCGTGTGTGTGTGTGTTGTGTGTGTGTTGTGGGTGTGTGTGTTGTGTGTGTTGATTGTTTTGGTGTGTTTGTGTGTGTGTGGTGTGTGTTTGTATGTGTGTGTGTGTGTTGTAGTTTGTGTTTTGGTTGTAGTGCCGTGCGTGGCGTGTGTGCTGTGTGCCGTGACGTGCGTGCGTGCCGTGCGATGCGTCTGCGCGCGTGCGCTGTAGCGTGCGGCGTGCGCCGTGGCGCGTGTGGCGTGCGCGTGTGCTACGCGCGCGCGTGCGTGCGTGTGCGTCGGGCGTGTGCGTGTGAGTGTGCGTGTGCGTTGCGTGTGCGCCCGGTGTGCGTGTTTTGCCGTGTGTGCGTGTGTGAGTGTATGCGTGCCGTGTGTGCGTGTGTGCGGTGTGTGCGTGTGTGCGTGGTGTGTGTGTTGTATTTGTGTATGTGGTGCGGTCGTGCGTGTGTGCGTGTGTGTCGTGTGTGGCGTGTGGCGTGTTGCGTATGTGTGTGTGCTGTTGTGTGCTGCGGCGTGCGTGCGTGCGTGTGTGTGTGTGCGTGCGTGCGTGCTCGTGTGTGTGTGTGCGCGCGTGCCGTGCGTGCGCGCGGCGCGCGTGCGTGGTCGTGCGCGTGCGCGTGGCCGTAGCGCGTGTGCGTGCGCGCGTGCGTGCTGCGTGTGCGTGGGGGGGGGTGGGTTTTTTTTTTTTTTGGCGTGTGCGTGTGCGTGTTGCAGTGTGCGCGTGTGCGCAGTCGTGCGCGTGTGCGCTGGTGTGCGGCTGTGGTCGCGGTGCGTGTGTGCGTGTGTGCGTGTGTGTGTGTGTGTGCGGTGCGTGTGTGCGTGGTGTGTGTGTGTTAGTGTGTGTATGTTGTGGTATTGTGTGCGGTGTGTGCTGTGTGACGTGTTTGGTCATGTGGGTGTGTGTGTTGTGTGTACTGTGTGTGTGTGTGTGTGTGTGTGTGTGTGCTGTGTGGGTGGTGTGTGTGTTGTTGTGTGTGTGTGTGTTGTATGTGTAGTGTGTGTGTGTGTGTGTGTGCGTGTGCTGCGGGTGTGCGTGTGTGCGTGTTTGCGTGTGTGTGTGTGTATGTGCTGTGTGCTTGTGTGATGTGTGGTGTGTGTGATGTGTGTAGTGTGTGGGCTTGTGTGATGATGTGTTGTGTGTGTTTGTGTATTGTATGTGTGGTGTGTTCGTGTGTGCGTGGTGTGCGGTGTTTGTTGCTTCGTGTGTGTGTGTGTTGTGTGTGTCTGTGAGTGTGTGTGTTCGTGTCGTGTGTAGTGTGTGTGGGTGCTGTGTATGGTTCGTGTGTGTGTGGTGTGTGGCGTGTCGTGTGTTGGTGTGTGTGTGTGTGTGTGTGTGTGATGGTGTGTGTGTTGTGTAGTCGTGCGTGTGTGTTGTGGTGTGTGTTGCAGCAGCAATTTTAGGAGTAAATCACAGAATTTTATGGAATCG
>NW_014579186.1:10530-24547 GCF_000485595.1 Priapulus caudatus
CAACCAATGTCAGTTTAATCCATATAATATAATATATATAATATTAAAGGTTCAGGTATTGGTTTAGGGTTTAGGGTTAGGATTAGGGTTAGGGTTAGAATTAGGGTGTAGGGTTAGAATTAGGGTTAGTTCATCCCCGAGGTTAGACACATTGGTTTTATTGCGACACCATGTTCTCTATCGCTTGGGCCGTTGAGTCTGTCTTCACATTCTCGCCTACCACTCGTGCTCGCTGTTGTGGCATCGACGATGGGAACACAACTGATGGAGCGTTAGCCTTATTCAATTACGCATTGTACTTTTGTAGTGCACGTGTTTTTGGGTCTACGTGCTAGATTGCTGTAGCATCGTGTGCCCATTGCTCGAACTCGTTATACGTGCTAACAAGAACTTGGTGCTTGGGCTAATTGCTTGGTGCTAACTCAACAGCTAGCTTTGCGTGGACTAATCATAATACTCGCTACACGCGTAGAACCTACGGTAAATCGGTGGCATAATAATCATTGCAATACATACATGCAGGGTAAACTAGTTACACAACCTATGTCTTACTCCGAGTGCAGAGTTTTAAACAAATTCTTTTTACTCATACATGCACGATAAACAGCCAAGACAATTTTTATTCAAAGCTCTTATTTCATGTAGTTTAGTGCGAATTTTTCATTTTTATGGCGTTTTATATACACCATAGAGCGCTCGCCTAAATTTAGCGGGACGTGCAGGAGGCTCCCGCTAAAGTTGTCCGCTGAAGTGCGGTAAACAAGCGAGCGACTTAGCGAACGGAGATTCGTGAAACGCGTCCTCCGCTATTTAGCGGACAACTCGGTAGTTTAGCGGAGGAGATAGTGGAGAATATAGCGACGGAGCTTCGTGAAACACGCCCCAGCTGACAGTTCACATGTACCCGTTATATGGAGAAATGAGCATGTACACAGGTGGCACATAGTGTTGACGATCGAATAAAGTTGAAAACGAAAAATCGATAAAATTTCATGCACAACGTGGAGAGTATCCTTAAAGAACAATTGAAGTCAACTTTTATAACTTCTGTCACGTTTTTATACATAGAAATACATTCAATAACGTATTCCATTTAAATCCGGCGCCCAATTTGTAAGAAACATATCCTTGCCGTCTGGTTGTTGCTATGGTAACTGGGTGATGCTCCATTAGGAGCGTTCCCAACTTTAATGTCATTATTTAATGTCTTGATATAAAAGAGATATAAAGGGGGTGGATCGATATCAATTAGTTAGAACAAAGGAGGGGTTGGATTACTGAATAAGATATCATTTTATTGGGACCCATGTTCTCTATCCTTGAACCGACTCAACAATAGTTGGTCCTTTTTAGCGGGTTACACAGAAGAAGCCAGTTACGGGGTTAGGCGGGTCAAGAGCGAGCGTAAAGTCTGATGTGTCCATGCATATAGCCCGATATATTCGCGTATATAAGCATTGAAGCTGTGCAGGTAGCTGGGCAGAATAGCAATGAGTGACAATCCACTGTATACGTCTAGGACAACAGTAAGTACATGATATCAGTGAGGAAATAAATACCATGACATTTCGCGGCATAGATTTATGATAATAACAACTACAAGATATCGGCATGCAAATAATTAACAGGAAATCCCGCGGTATACATTTAACGTAAGAGTAATTACAAGTTATTAGTCCGGAAAAATAATTAACACGACATACCCGTATACATTTCGGATAACAATAATTACAAGCCATCGATGTGGAAATAATTAGCATATGTCATTCCGCGGTATAATTTAAAGTAATAGTAATTAGAAGAGATCTGTGTATAAATGATTAACACAACATTCTGCGGATTGTATTTAGGATAATATTAATGACAGAATATTAGCGTGGAAACAATAATTCACATGACATGACGCGGCATAAATTTAGGAACGTATATAGATTTCATATAATATTTATTACAAGCGTTTACTGGAAATAATTAGATAATTCGCGGGTAAAATTGAACGATAATTGCAAGCTATACGCCTCGTGCAGTATGAATGTAGGATGATAGCAGATACAAAAACAATAATACGACATTCTGCTGTATATATTCGCATAATTGTAATTACAATGTAGCAGTGTAGAAATACAAGACATTCCAGTTTAAATTTAGGATGAAAGCAATACTAATAGCAGAATTAATTGTCATAACATTCCGCTGTATAAATAAATTTATTTAGTTTAATCGTAATTACAATATATTAGTGTGGAAATAACATATGGCATTCCTCAGCATAAGTTTAGGCGAATTGTAATTTCATAATTTAATGTGACAAATATTAACATGAGATTCAAGAGAGAAATTTGGAAATAATTAACACGACATTCAGCAATATACGTTTATGATAATAGCAATTTAATATATCAGCAGATATAATTAAGATTATATTAATGTTAATACGCTAAAGCTATAATAAAGCTATACATTTAGGATAATAATAATAATAATTAAAATTTAACGGTTTGGAAATCATTAATATGAAACTCCGGTATACATTTAAGATAATATTACGTACAATATATTAATTCGGAAATAATTAATATGATATTCTGCGGTATACATTTGGGATAATAGTAATAACAATACATCAATTTGGAAATAATTAACGTGACATTGCCATATACAATTACGCTGTAATTACAAGATACCATTCTAGGAATAATTAACATCGCAATCCGATATACATTTAGGATAATAGTAAATACAGTATATGGTATCAGTGGGCTAATAATTAACATGACATTCTGCGTCATACATTTAGGATAATATTAATTACAAGTTATGACATTGGTATGCAAATAATTAACAAAGCTTTACGTGACATACAATTAGGATAATAGTAATTAAAAGACATGCTTTCGGTATGGAACAAATTAACAAAACGCGTTATGCATTTAGGATAATAGTTATTACAAGATATGAAGAGTCTAAAGAGTAACGAATCTGGCCTTAAACTACGCACACACGCACCGGAAACACGAGTATTATATAAATAGTAGCATTAAGTACAACCAGTGAAAATAATAATAATAATTATAATAAAAACCATAGACATTCGACCAGAAGAGGCGCATGCAAACGCTCTGACTACTGTGGTATATCACAAGAATAGGAGGCAGTACCGCACAGTGCGTATACAGAATGATATACAGTGATGTTACGATATAGAGCTATCCTCAGTCTCCCACCCCCCGGACTTCTCACGCCATCTGGATCCGCTCCGTCGTCGGAGTTTTCGGGACCGCTGGCGCCACCTGTCGGCCACCGACGGCGAACACCTCCCGGAAGCGGCGCGGGAGTCGGTCGCCTGGCGACGCGTACAGATGAGAAGTTTCGCGGGCGTAGTTGCACATCTCAACGAGTAGTGACGTGTAGTGCGACGAAGAGCCGTCAGTCGACAGCCGCGTGCGGCCGAAGTCGCACGAGCGCCTGCAGCACGGCGACGGCAAGCGGCGCAGACGACGAACGCGCGTGAGCGAGAGCAGCAGACGCTAGCATGCTGCGGCTCGTCGCGCTGGCTCGGCGGGCCGCGGCGACGGCGTGCTGTAGCGCCTCGTCGCAGCAAGCGCGGGCGGTGCGCTTGACGCACAGATGAGCGGGTTCAAGGCGAGCACCGCTAGACGAAGCCGCGGAAAGCCCTGGCAGATGATCTCACGGCCGACGGCACACGTCGGGCGTAGATAGACGCTTGCTCGCAAGGTACGGCGTTCCACCCCCACGTTCGCGTAACGCTCGCGATAGTTGACGACGACGACGCGCGTCTACGTACGTGACGGCACGTTAGACGAGACGGACACCGCAGCGCGGCATGCGCACGCCACCGCCGCCATCTTGGCTGCTGCGGCGCGGCGCACTCGGGTGGCAGGACGCTTACGCGTAGCCGATTCTATCGTTACTGGACGCGAATGAGCGTAGTGGCGCACGTGAGGGTCCGCATGAAGGAAGAAGCTTTGACCGTGAGTGTCAGTACCACATTCGTCGTCGCCGTGTGGTACGGGAATGACGTCGGCGCGGATGGACGCGACGGAGTCAGCGCGCCGTTGACGGACGAGAGTCGGCTACGCGCCAGGGCGCGCAGCCAGCGTTTGTTAGAACGCGTCGCCGACGACGTCTGCGCGCTTGCGGCAACAGCACGGCGACCGTGGGCTGTCGCCGACCAGGCCGACGGACGACGAGCGGCGCGGAGAATGCAGACGCGGTAGAATGACTGCAACTTGACGTTTGCGGCTCGATCGACGGCGAACGGCTGTCGTTCGGATGCGTTGCTTCGTTCGGCGACGACGTCGACAACTGGCGAATACGGTCGTCTGCTCGCGGCGAGAAATTCATTACGTCCCGGTCGCGTGCCGCGCGTTCGGTGAGTCACCCGCTCGACGTCGCGACAGAAATCCCGACGACGTCGCCGATAGATGGTCGTCAAGAAGTCGCCGACGAAATTGCTAGTGCACACACCAAACCAGTAAAAGATAGTCTGGTTAGATTCAGGAGTAAACATGGGCATAAATTTGTGATTTATCCTAAAAATTGCTGTCACAACACACACAACACACAACAGTACACATACAAAGATATCTGGTTGACATTCAGGAGTAAACGATTCCATAAAATTCTGTGATTTACTCCTAAAATTGCTGCTGCAACACACAACACACACACGCACGACACACCACACACGAACACACACAACACACACACACACAACACACACACACCAACACACGACACGCACACACACCACACACACACACAACCATACACAACACACCACACACACACACACGACACAACACATCACACACAGACACACACAACACACACACACACGACAAAACACGCACACCACGCACACAACGAACACGACCACACTAAAACACAAATACACACACACACATCATACACACAACACACACACACCACACACACACACACATACACAACAACACACAACACACACACACACGCAAACACGCACACACGCACACCACGCACACACGCACACACACACACACACACAACACACAATACAACACACACACACACAAACAACACACACACCACCCACACACACACACACACAACACACACACACACCACACACACACACAACACACACACACATGACGACAAACACGCACACAGCACACACCGCCACACAATACACAACATACACACACACACACACGCCACACACGCACACACGCACCGCACACACACACACACACGCACACACGCACACACGCACCGCGACCACAGCCGCACACCAGCGCACACGCGCACGACTGCGCACACGCGCACACTGCAACACGCACACGCACACGCCAAAAAAAAAAAAAACCCACCCCCCCCCACGCACACGCAGCACGCACGCGCGCACGCACACGCGCTACGGCCACGCGCACGCGCACGACCACGCACGCGCGCCGCGCGCACGCACGGCACGCGCGCACACACACACACGAGCACGCACGCACGCACACACACACACGCACGCACGCACGCCGCAGCACACAACAGCACACACACATACGCAACACGCCACACGCCACACACGACACACACGCACACACGCACGACCGCACCACATACACAAATACAACACACACACCACGCACACACGCACACACCGCACACACGCACACACGGCACGCATACACTCACACACGCACACACGGCAAAACACGCACACCGGGCGCACACGCAACGCACACGCACACTCACACGCACACGCCCGACGCACACGCACGCACGCGCGCGCGTAGCACACGCGCACGCCACACGCGCCACGGCGCACGCCGCACGCTACAGCGCACGCGCGCAGACGCATCGCACGGCACGCACGCACGTCACGGCACACAGCACACACGCCACGCACGGCACTACAACCAAAACACAAACTACAACACACACACACACATACAAACACACACCACACACACACAAACACACCAAAACAATCAACACACACAACACACACACCCACAACACACACACAACACACACACACACGCGCGCACACAACACTACACACACACACACACACGCACGAACACACGCACACCACACAAACACACACCACACACTACGCACGCACACACACACACACACACACACAGCCACACACACACACCCCACACACACACACCACACGCTACGACACACACACACACAGCACAGCACAACAAACACACACCACACACACGCATACGGCGCACGTGCACACACGCAGCACGACACACATCACACAACACACACATCACACACACATCACACATGATATCTGGTTATAATCAGACATTCATAAATTTGTAATTATTTACTCCTGTTATTATATAAATAGAACGCGAGCGCCTGCGCTGCTGTGGGCGTGTTTGCGTGCGCGCGCGTGCATGCATGCGAGCGTGCGTGCGCGCGTGTAATCATGTTAATGTGTATGCATGCGAGCGCTTGTGTGCGTGCGTGCTTGCGCATCTGTTTTGTTTGTGCTCGGGTGATAAGTTTGTCACGTGACTTCATGTCACGCTACAGCATTGCTTTGTATGACAGCCTGATCCTATTTCCACGCTAACTACAGAGTGACAGTTGTCGTGATAGCGTCGCTGTTGTCAATGAAACGTAATTGACAACGTTTGAAACGTAATTGAAACGTAATTGAAACGTCCCTAACCCTAACCCTAACCCTAACCCTAACCCTAACTACAGAGAGACAGTTGTCGTGATGGCGTCGCTGTTGTCAATGATTGCAATTGTTCGTCTGCCTGATCAGTGATTGACTGCACGCCAATGTATGTAATACAAATATCTATTCACACATAGAAATAGATAGTATACTATTTGTTTCTACGAACTAACCGCTGTGATTTCCTTTTTCCCGGATTTGTCTCCCAATACTTGATTGTGTATTGACGTTCATCTTTCGTCGACGTGCATTCCCGTGTGTACATATGGTTAATTAAATAATGCCAATGTGATTCTTTACGGATTACTCAATGAGCTTCGCTGACAGTAAAAGCAATTTTGCTCTCATTCGTCATCCTGACACACTACTGCTTTTTATGCTGTTTACGTTATGCTATTAAATTTTCAACCATGCGAGGCTATTGCGCAAATTAAATTAAATTGTGTTTTTTGAAAAAATAGCACTGGAAATTAACCAACGGAGCTTTTCGTTGGAACTCAATCGTCTTTCGGCCGTAAACACATTTTGCAACGTCATGACGAATAATATATTTTATTATATTATATATTATATTATAATATATTATATGGGGAATTCTCAGGATATGCCCTCGTGCGATATACCACGATGCGAGTCGAGCCTATGCATCACAAGCTATCGCATACCATTCTACAATTTATCCGTATGCAAGTGTCACATAATCGATGCTACGCAGTGTTCAAAATAAGGCCAAAGTTCATAATCGGACCATCGATTTTGCAGGATACTTCATATGTAAAAGCTATGACTTTTTACATTAATGATTACGGAACTATTTACGATGTTTCCGAGAATTTTTTGATATTGATGTTGTTGTGTCGTTTCAAAGAATGTTCATTTTTTAGCGAAGAGGCGTTTTCTCGGAGTTAATGCCACTCTCTTTTCCCACGACCGAGCAAAAAAATTGTCGCGAAGTTCTCGCTTTCGGAGGATTAAACGAACACGGAATTATCGAACAAATCGAACGGAATTATCGAATTATAGGAACACTATTTCACACTTAACAGACCAGGTTTACAGCTTACATACTACTGTGACAAGTAAGGTTTATGGCCCATGCTGATAACAATAAATTAATATATACTGAAACAACAGCAGGATAAATAGCCCGTACGTACTCAGCGTTGGCGCTGCTGCTGCCTCTGCTGCTGCTGTTGCGGCTGTTGTTGTTGTAGCTGTCTCTGCTGCCGCTGTTGCTGTTGCTGCTCCTGCTGTTGCTGCTGCTGCTGTGTGTGTGTGTATGTTCATAGTGAAGACATGTGCCTATATGTAACCCACACCACGCGCATGCGCGCATACCTGCGACCCGCATGCACGCGCGCACGCACACACACACACGCACACGCATGCGCGCGCGCGGTCCACCCATCGCGATTCATCCATCTATCGCAACAGCAGTGCAAACACGCGCATCCGTCGCCACCTCAGTCTGTGTCTACAGGTTAGCATCGTGTTGACCAAACCGAAGCCTGGTCTCGCTTCAGAACGCGATCGTATTTCAGTGTATGCGTGCAGGCGCTTGAATTTGTTATTTCCCATTAGAAAAGCTTTCCGCTTAGAACTTTTTGAGATTTTTAATTAGCTCGTTGAATCTTTGCTGAATCCGACATAGCCCATGAGCCAGACCAGATATTGGTACCACCTGGTGTGGCAAATTCTCACCATGTTTTCTTGATAGGCCTATATTCATAGATAAAAAACAAAGTGAGCTCAACCCAGCATCCACAGCTTAGTGGTAGTAATGACCTCTAAATGTGGATGATCGCGTTAGACATCGGACCCAAAATTTAGGGGTAGGGGAAATGAAAAACTCAATATATTTTTAACTAATTATCCAATTGTTACAAATCACCACTCAAAATGTTGGAAATTGTATTCCTTACACACTGATATATGTTATGTTCCATTTCGAGTGTAGTGCCTTCCGACCGGGACGCAGAGAGGACGGCCTTGCCAACCACGTATAGCGCAAGATGGCGGCCACTGTCTGACGGGGGCGGGTAAAGCAGGTAAAAGGTTAAAGGTTCAAAGCAACGTTTGATGGTGGGCTGCTTGCGTGCAATGCGTCGGCAGTCGCCGTCTCTCTTTCTCTCTCTCGCTCTCTCTCTCTCTCTCTCTCTCTCCCTCTCTCTCTCTCTCTCTCTCTCTCTCTTTCTTTCTGTCTCTCTCTCTATCTCTTTATCTCTATCTCTCTCATTCAATCTCCCCCTTTCTCTATCCTTCTCTCTCTCTCTCCACGCCGACCCCATCTCTAAGTGTTCACCTGTCCTAACGAACTCGTTTGTGTAGCGGGACATCAAAGCCTGCCGCTTAATGGTGTTGACGTGTGCACACATTGAGACGCAACGTGTATTTCGAGGAAGCAATCGCGCCGATGGGAAAATAATATAGACCGACTATAAGAAAGATGTTCAGGAGAGACAGAGGCAGGGGGCAGCCGTCGCCGCACGCGCTTGATGCTTAAGCCCGGCGCACACGTGAGTAATTTGACGCATGCATCATTTTACTTGAGTAAAATTACTCACGTGTGCGCCGGGCTTTAGTGAAATGTGGTTCGTATGCCGCACGTCCGTGGTGGGGCGAAAAGACCGGGTCACTCACTCACTTGCCATCGTCACTTTTCGATAAGCCAAATCGGAAAGTCCCCGCCGCCATATTGAGATCAGATAAGAGGGGGTATAAACTGCCGTTTTATAACATGGGTAGGATAGGACTATTCTAGGGTTTTGATCTATAATTCTCTTCACTAACATCGTACTTCAATTCACAGATGCGTTTCTGTTTACATAAACATTTACAAATATGTTTACGGTCGTTTGGGATATTTTGCAATGTTTGTGTTAATGCAAATACTAAAAACGCACGAGTGTTTACATTAATCATGTACTTTCCTAAGCGCGCCTCGGCCATTTTATACCCTTTTTTCTGTGACATAAGCAGCGTTCATACGTAGCAAGAAATTCGGCATTTAGCGTTCACACGAGGCAAAATGCGCGGTCCAAGAAATACGGTAACTAAACAGATCCGGTATTTGATGTAAATACGAGGCTTCCCAGACCCCGAATAATTTGCCGTGCTTGAGAAATACCGAATCTCTTGGACCGCGCATTTCCTCGTGTGTACGCTAACACCGGATTTCTGAAGCCGCGTATTTTATAGACTGGTCCGCGCTCGACAGTTCCAGTGTAACGCGAGTGAAACTGTCGAGCGCGGACCAGTGCTGACGTATTTATCAGGCATGTTCGGTTGGTGCACATTGGCATTGTTTATATTCGGCATTGTTCGCTGAGTTGTATACTAAAGTACCGAGAAAACTCGGCAAATACCGTATTTCTGAAGCGCCGCGACAACGTGTGAACGTTCGGTCCGCGTATTTGTATCAGATTCGGTATTTCGCAAGTATTTTTTCTTTTACCGTATTTCAATAAAATACGAGGTCTAGCGTGTGAACCGAGGCTATACATAGCAACAAGGCTGAACTTTCCGATCTCACTTATTTATCAGGCAAATCGATATGGTTATAGAGGCATTATGGTTAGAGGCATTTATTGTGTTGGGGATGAAGCTTTCTGGTGATATTCCGCTGCTTAGCTGCGTGCGAAGCAACCAGAGGCGATGACGTTTACAAGTATCACCTAATTATAATATTATACGCTACGCTGATATTATATATATAAGTATATATTTGCGTAATTGTATTTATTATAATATTATATATTTAAATTTATAATTAGTATATGAAATAACTTAGTAATAACTCAGCGTAAATGAATGAAATTAATTAATCGAAGGTAATATAATATGCATGCGGCTGGCAGCTGTCGAAATGAGGACGGCTGTAGTAGCAAATAGAAAGCGACGGAGTTTAGCGCATCGCGATCGTTCCAAACCCAAAACCTTTCACGAGCCGACAGAAGAAGAGAAGACGACAGAAAGAAAACACATCATGGCAACGTGTTGACTTGATATATGTATTTCCATCGAGATTTGTAAAGCAGAAGTAGCGAGATTTGATCAATGAGGTCACTTATAAGGGTTAGGATTCGCATTAAAGTGTGAAGGCTCGTTCTTGCGAGACACAATCAGCCGCGTAACGATTCGTGTTCGCTATGTAGCGAACATACTACACCAATGATAGGGAGCGATCTTGTTACCTGTTCGTGATGGGAATGGCTTGCCCGATTCACGTGTTCTTTCGAGCCACAAATACATTCAATATATTATATTCATCGACTGTTCTGTTATATATTATATATATATATATATATAGTATATACTATATATATAATATTAGATATAATATATATATATTCGTCTGTTCTGTATGTGTGAATATACTCGATTCAGTGATGTTATAGTCAGCTGCGACAACTGTAACACAATATCGGGCACGAACCGAGAGAAACGCGCATTATATAGGTAACGTGTGGCAGAAGCATGTGATAGCAATACGTTACAGAAACACGTTCCAGGAACACGCGATACTAACGCGTAAGAGGAACACGCAACAGGAGAAACATGACAGGAACGACGTGACAGCATCACATGGCGGTAACGACACTGTAACGTAAAAGAAATACTATAAAGCAAGAGAGTTTTTTTTGCATAATAAACAATTTAATGCCGTCTAAAGTACGTTACATTCCTTCTTCCTTTTCTCCGTAAAATGCGATGCCGAGACACCCGACCTACGCAAACCCACGCGAGACACCCTGACCAGTGACGCCCGCTAGGGGGCGACGCTGCACGATCAGCCGCTCCCTATTAGCCACGCAACACAGTTTCCCGTCTCTCGATTGTGTGCATCTCTCCGTAGACATAATATATTTGCTTTGTTGGTTTTTAGTTTCTCGTTCGTTCTCGAGGGACGCGCGCAAGAGCAGACGCTTCCATTTCAATAAATAAAACTCGGAATAGTTACGATGCACGCCGCAAGAGCGCGCGCGAGTCTAAATAATGCAATTCTTTAAAATACTGCTGCGGTGGTTTAAACACTACTGCAGCGGAGGCGGAAACGGGGGGAGGAGAGAGGGAAGGGGTGGGAGGGAAAGGGGAAGGGTAAGGGGGAGAAATAAATTCATATCAAACGAACGGGGTTTGTCTGATATTGTGGGGTCTCGACGCCGCCTGTCGATTTCGCGAATCGTAAATTCCGCACTGGTTACGTCACCGGATGACGATAAATGGGAAAAGATTCCCACCATGCCGTCGTCGTTGTCGTCGCCATCCTCGTCATTTATCACTCGCAAACGAACGCGGCGAGCGAGCGCAAGTTTCGCACGAGCTCGTAGCGACATCTATCGGGTTTCTACGACGTTTCTGCGCGCTCACGCATAGATACCTATAATTAATTATATACAGCTATATAATTATATGTAGCGTATAGAATATCTATGGCCGACCTTCTGACCGTTGACTGTTTCTCACGCTCCATGTCGAGCAAGAGACAAACTGATGGGAAAATGGGAGTAGATACTAAAATTACGTAATCGAACTTCACTGTGGAAGGTTAGCGAGACTGAAGCCTGACGCGATATAAATATAATCGATTCGTAATGTTTTCAGATACCAGGTGGCAGCACAACGGTGTTTATCGACTGGCGTTTCTGCTCCCTGTTACTGTTGCTGTTGCTGCTGCTTCTACTACTGTACTAATATTACTGCTGCTGCTGCTGTTGTTGATGTTGTTGATGTTGTTGTTGTTGTTTACGGTGGTGTCGCTATATGTTGTTGTTATGGTCACGGATAAACAGTGACTTCGTCGTGATAATGTTGAAAGTGGCCATTTATACGAATAGCATACTTCTAATGACAAATGTCACAATAACCATCACCACCATCATCATCATCATCATCATCACTATCGTCATGATAAACCACTGCTCATAAATTTATCATCGCTTACGCGACCAACCGTCTCGAATGGAAAAAATAAAAGAACAATTTCTCTAACAACTAACTACAGCTTGCAGTCGGGTGATTCATCTGAATTATACAGGTTCCGACTGGCCGGGCCTCCCCGACCGACTGCAAATTTAATTTGAATGCTTCGGCGATTAGTCATCACGCGTTGACAAATTCGGAAATCCTTCTCTCTCTCTACGAGTAAAGCAGGGAGCTAAAGAAACCTTCACGTTATGCCCACGTTCGGCTCCATCGCTTGGGAGGGGCCGCTACCGTTCGCTAACACTGCAGTCAGGGGGCGTTACCATCTCTAACCCACTGCTGTGATGGGAGGTGTTATCGCTAACACTACTGGCAGGGGGCGCTGCTATTCCTACGATTGCTGCCGGGAGGCCCTGTTATTGTTAACATTGCTGTCAGGGGGAGCTGCTATCGCTACGATTGCTGTCAGGAGGCGCTGTTGTCACTAACATTGCTGTCAGTGGGAGCTGCTATCGCTAAAATTGCTGTCAGGGGGCGCTGTCGTCACTAACATTGCTGTCAGAGGAAACTGCTACCGCTACTACTGCTAGCAGGGGCGGCAACGCACAAATTCTAAGGCTGGTACCATCGCAAAAAAATCTATACGGGGGAGCAGAGTACACCACGGAGGACGATGCGGCAGAACGAGGAAGGTGGAGACGAATCATTAACAGAGAGGTCAGCCCCTAGCTGCCGTCTCAGCGTGGATCATCCGCGAGAGACTACGACAAAGACGAAGAAGAAGAAGAAGAAGAAGAAGAAGAAGAAGAAGAAGAAGAAGAAGAAGAAGAAGACGAAGGAACTGTACTACAGACACTGTCTGGGGAGGGGGCGTTCATCTCCAGCAATCACCGTTAGCAAGGTGTGTGGGAGAAAGAGAGACGCTCGCGGGGGAATCGCAGCATTCGTCCCGTGCCAATCATCTCCGAATTCCAGGTTAGTCATAACACGAACAGCTGCTGCTGCTGAGTAATGAAGAGTCACGCGGTTTTTCATCGGGGAGCGAACTACATACACGCGTGAGAGTAGTACGACCATAGACTAGAGAGAGCGAGAAGGAGAGAGAGGGGGGGAAAGAGAGAAAGAGAGAGATAAAGAGAAAGAGAGCGAGATAAAGAGAGAGAGAGAGAGCGAGACAGAGACAGAGAGAGAGAGCGAGAGAGAGAGAGAAGACGAGAGAGAGAGAGAGAGAGAGAGAGAAGAGAGAGAGAGAGAGAGAGAGAGAGAGAGAGAGAGAGAGAGAAGGAGGTAGGGAGGTAGGAGGAGAGGAGAGAGAGAGAGAAGGAGGTAAGGAGGGAGGAGGAGGAGGAGAGGAGGAGAGGAGGGAGAGGAGTAGAGGAG
>NW_014579186.1:24557-26816 GCF_000485595.1 Priapulus caudatus
AGAGAGAGAGAGAGAGAGAGAGAGAGAGAGAGAGAGAGAGAGAGAGAGAGAGAGAGAGAGAGAGAGAAAGAGTGAGAGAGAGAAAGACGGAGAGAGAGTGAGAAAGAGAGAAAGATGGAGAGATGCCCTTAATAAAAAACCTACGAACCGAAATCGAGAGAGCGAGCGAGAGAGGGTGTACTGTGCTGTGAAAGCAAGCAAACATAGCGCAAATACTAGATACCAACTAGATCGCACGCACACGCACGCGCATGCACGCGCACGCACACGCATGCACACGCACGCACGCGTGCTGCCGTGTATAGCGAAATCACAATCACTCCATCTATACAGTAATGCTCGAAGTATTCGCCGCGAGGGGGCAGCTCTGGCGTGTTTACGCTCGTCGTCATGGTTACTATGGCTCATAGGGTCTATGCTCCCCAGGGTACTGCCAGAACGTAACCTGGGTACGGTCCGGTATACCGGAACGTACCCTAGTACTATCTAATATGCCGGATCGTACCTCGTCTACTCCATTAACGAGTCTAGGGAGTCGCCTACGCCTACTCCCTAACCCTAACCCTTACCATATCAGATAGTTACCAGGGTACGTTCCGGTATACCAGACCGTACCCAGGGTACGTTCTGGCAGTACCCTGGGGGACATATAGACCCTATGAGCGTTACTATGTGAAAAAAAAACCTCCTCTAGCCGACATCGTGGAAGCTAGCATACATTGTCCACTCGCTGCGATGCAATCATTCGGCGCGGGTACGAAGTGACCAATTGCGTGCGACTGGACGCAATGACCACTTTACATATAAGCTACACTGCTGATCAAGCCACTGCTACGCGGGTTACAACATAGGAAACGCCTGACGTATGTGGCTTACACACTACCGTTAACACCACGCGCAAGTGCGATGCACAACACGCTCTCTGCTCGCAGGGATGGTGGGGACCCCACCCGCTTTAACACGCCCCAGCTTCCGTCACCATGGTTACCGATGCTGGCCGAACGCGTCGTTCGAATCCATTCGAAGGTACTGAGCGCCGAGCCATTCCTTGTTGTTGACCGTTGGCTGGACATTGACGGATGCTGAAGCTGCTGCTGGAAGTCAACTATCGGTCATTGCGTGGCCTGGTGACCGCCTGCCGACCCGCTCGTCCGACTGTCACATGCACACACACACACTTATCACTGTCACGACCCGACGATGCTCGTAGATTCGTTTTGCCGCCGCTAGATGGCACCAAGTGTCCTTCGCTTCCGGCACGTACAGCACTGGGTGGAACACGACCGAAGGTGAGCGAGACTGTAGGCAGCGTGCGCGTGGACAACGCCATTGCCGTAAGTGGGTGTGCACATCCTCATCACACAAATAGCGGGCTAGCTGCCTGCCGCCACACACTACGGCGGCTGTGCGTAACGCTACGTAACATCGTACTGGGAAGGGTTCGTGAGTGGAAGAATGAAAATCACTGATGTCACATTATACGCAACCAGCTGCTGCTGCTGCGGCAAGCAAGCATGCAGACAGACTCTCTCTCTCTCTCTCATTTTTTCTCTGTCTCTCTCCCCGCGCTCGTTCGCTCTCTTCTCCCTATTCTCTCTCTCTCCCTCGCTTGCATTTTCTCAGGCTTGCTTCTCTTCCTCTTCTTTCTCTCGCTCTCTTTCTCTCTATCCCTCTCTCTCCTTCCATCTCTCTATCCCTCTCTCTCCTTCCATCTCTCTATCCCTCTCTCTCCTTCCATCTCTCTATCCCTCTCTCTCCTTCCATCTCTCTCTCCCTCTATTACTCTCTGCCCTTTCTCGCTCCCCCCTCTCTCCCTCGCTCGCGTTCTCTCACGCTCTCTCTCCCTCATTCACCCCCTCCCTCTGCCTCTATTTACGTCCCCCGTCACTCCCACTCCGACGTTAGCTGGGCTATGGGGTTACTGTAGCCGCTACAGTAGTTATACCACCTCTCTTGCCAGGTATTCCTTCCTCCCCGGGTGAAACGCGGCACACGTGCGGCGAGTAGCATCCTCATTGGAATGCAGTGACGTACGGAAATTACCACGGTAAACAGAGAGTCGAGTGCGTTTAACTAACTATATACTGAGGGGGGTATGTGAGCCAGAGTGAAAGAGAGGGAAAGAAAGATAACATGAGAGAGCGAGAGAGAGAGAGAGCAAAGGAGAGAGAAAGAGAGTGTGTGGAGGTCAAAAAGGACAGACAGATGTAGACAGACAGACAGACAGACAGACAGACAGACAGACAGACAGACAGAGAG
>NW_014579186.1:27824-28965 GCF_000485595.1 Priapulus caudatus
ACATCCAGCGCCCATCTACTGGTGGTAACATTTTCAGACATCCAGCATCGTCCCCCTGGTGGTGACAGTCTATGACAGCAGGCGCCATCTATTGGCAGCATGCAGCTATCGGCAGGCTCCAATTTTTGTAGGACAAGATGAAGATGATGCTGCCACCATCCGTGGCGCCACCTACTGGTGGTTGGCGTAAGTGTCGTGTGCTCGATAGATACATCAAGTAGTGACCGTTGTGTTATCCGTGCTGCCACCTGCTGGCCACCGGTGGAGTCAATTCCTGCCACACGTTCCATGCGTCACCCCTCGCGGCAAGTCCGTGGATTTCTGCCGTGCACCGCGAACATAAACAAGAGAGCAGCCTGTGAGCGCATGCGGCAGCAACAACGAGAGGGCGCCACATGACGCGTAACATCTCGATAAAAAGCCACCGCCCACAGTCAAGTCGGGAGCGCGACCAGCCCCCCCCCCTCGCGCGAGCACACTTCCTCCGCCGCCGCCGCCGCTGTAACTGTACACACCAGGTGGCGGTCTCGCAGCTACAAGATCGCGCAGCCGCCGCAGCACTTCTTCTTCTTCTCGATTGTCACGTGTTCGGCCTGCACGACTCCGTCACTAGGGGGCACCACCACGCCCGCCTGCACCTCGACCGTCTGACCGTCCTCCGGCGGCGCGACCTTCGGCGGCGGGGTCGCGACCTTCGGCGGCGTCGTCACCACGGCGACATCCGCCGGCTTCGAGTTGGCGACGGACACCGCGTTCTGCGGCGGCATCTGCTGCGCGGCGTCCGTCTCGTCGCGGCCGCCAGGTGGCGCCGCGTTCACGCGCGCGACGTCGATCCGCGCGATCTCCTCCTCGACAGAGGGCGCCTCGGTCGTCGTCGGCGAGAGCGGCCGCCCGAGCCTGATGGCTTCTATGATGTCATCAGCCTCGTGAGAGAGGTCGCCGTCCGGCCGGAACGGGTTGTAGTCGTTGTTAGGGCTGCAAGAGAAACAGGCACGTAAGCAAGGGGAGCAGAAAAGTATGCAAGAGAAGAACCGAGGTAAAGAAAGCAATCAAGTAATCAAGGAAGAAGTCCAGTAATCAAAGGAAGAAGTCCAGTAATCAAAGGAAGAAGTCCAGTAATCAAAGGAAGAAGTCCAGTAAT
>NW_014579186.1:29940-37601 GCF_000485595.1 Priapulus caudatus
TAGGGTTTAGGTTAGGTTAGGGTTTAGGTTAGGTTAGGGTTAGGGTTACGGTTTTTTTGTTTTTTTTAATTGCCTAGTAGTCATATCCTAAGTGCCTAGTAGTCATATAATATCGCATCTAACTGCCGGGTGCCCCCTAGTTCGCCCTGCCCCTCTAATTACCCCTCCCCCTCCGCCTTCTCCTAGTTTTTCCCCGCAGCATTTCCTGCCGGCGGACGACTCGATGAGAAATCTCGTATGAATATCGGCGGACAGCGAGCGACGCATTACGATCGTCTCGTCGATCCGTCAGGCGGCAAAGCCACCGTGATTACATGCACCCGGCAGTTAGATGCGATATTATATGACTACTAGGCACTTAGGATATGACTACTAGGCACTTAAAAAAAACAAAAAAACCCTAACCCTAACTCTAACCTAACCTAAACCCTAACCCTAACCTAAACCCTAACCCTAACCCAAAAAAAAAATAATTAAATTAAATTAAAGTGCCTAGTAGTCATATAATATCGCATCTAACTGCCGTTTGCTGATTGCACCGTCTGCCGTCGAGACGTTCTCCTGTTCGCCGCTGGCTAATCCGCGATAGCCGCGAATCGATTTCCACTCGGGCCCGACGACGACTCAGATGTTGACGATGATAGTGATGAGGAAGATGACGTCGATGACGATGATGATGACGGCGGCGGCAATGATTGATATGATGACGACGGTAATGGTGATGACGATGGTGGCGGCGGCGGCGACGACGATGATGATGGTGACGACGGTGATAGTGATGATGGTGATGATGATGATGATAATGAAAAAGTTAATGACGATGATTGTCAAAAATGCATCCATCACTGCCACCCCTCCAGCGCCTCCTGCGCCATCTAGTGGCCATTAACGTGGACAAACTGAATGTGATGAGCGGGTCTAACGAGACCCACCCAACCTTTTCATTACCCGCTGCACGCTCTGCCACCTGGCGGTGGGTGGCAGAAAACGATACGCGACTAACGCGCAGAATCCCACCCGCGCCGCGCGTCTCTTCTCCCTCCTTCTCCTCCTACTTCTCTTTCTTCTCCTGCCTCTCTCTTCCGCCAGTCTTGCGGCTGCAGTTCCTCTCGTAATTGTACGAAAACAGTGAATATCGCGGTGGTTTTTTTCGATGGCGCCATCTCGCGGAACAAGCAGCGACCATTACGCTAATCGGTCTTTCCGCGTTTCGTCGGAAAACACGTCGCCGTTGATACGGTCGGGGTAATGGGCTCGAGCACGCCTTCCTTGCGGGGAGCGAAGGAAAGACGGAGGGAGATGGAGAGGAGGGGCGGAGAGAGATTGAGAGTGAGAGAGGGAGAGATAGTATGAGATAGAGCGGCAGAGGAAGGTAGATATATATATATATGAGAAGGAGCGGCGGAGAAAAGTAAAGAAAGAAAGAGAAAGAAAGAGAGAGAGATACGAGAGAGAGAGAGAGAAAGGAAGAGAGAGAGAGAGAGAGAGAGAGAGAGAGATGAGAGAGAAAGGAGAGAGAGAGAGAGAAGAGAGAGAGAGATTGTTTTTGCTGAACGTCTGCTATCGACCTCTCGCTTGGCGGCAGCCCGCAGAGTGAGGCCCACGTATTTACGATCGTTCTTCCCGCTCTCCTGCCTCTCCCGCCCGCCCTCTGCGTCGCATCTCAGCTACTAATCTAATACTCCCGAGGCTGCCGTTGCTTGGCTCAGTACGCTGGTCGTGCACGCACTGTGGGTGGGCAGGAAATGACTCTTACGCCCAC
Organism: Priapulus caudatus; assembly: GCF_000485595.1. NCBI lineage: Eukaryota > Metazoa > Priapulida > Priapulimorpha > Priapulimorphida > Priapulidae > Priapulus > Priapulus caudatus. The sequence continues at coordinate 31,703 of NW_014579186.1, forward strand.
AAACCCTGTCAGATCCCCTAGAATTCTCGAAATCATTTATGATACCGTTTGGTGCGTAAGACACCTGTCAAGTGGCGACTTGCGGCACTTTATGCCTAGAATTGGCCTTTTAGGAATGAATCTATCGCAAAAATGAATGGGGCGGACGCTAGTCAATTAACGGCCATGGTGTACCTACTATTGGCAATTAGACGTAGGTTGTATTTGAGAAGCCGTTAAATTGTATACAAGCCTTAACTTGTAGATGAATTTCTGGTGATGCACTTGCAGATTACTGTAGGTTTTGTGTTGTTGTCCCGTCGTGGTGTCCAATCATGCGCCTAACCTTACCGTTGCCTCTATGTGCATACGCGTTAGTATTTAACCGTCGGTAGTATGCGCGCATGCGCTTGCAAGTTTATCAACATCAGTTATCACCATCCACACCGAGTCGCCAACAAGAGCTCTACGTCACCAATCACGCGATAGAGGCCCTCGCGTGCGTGGTCGGCCATTGCCTACCTAGTTTTTCGTCTCCGCTCGGTCTGGCGCTTTGTCGCTGTGCCGGCACGTCAGCGCGTGCGCACTCTCTCTTCAATATCACACTTGAAACATGCAACGTACAGGCAAGACAGCACGATGAGGCATTCGATCATTAAGCACTTACAGAGATTCAATCGACGGTGCGGGCAGCCCGCTCCATGCTCACACGACAGACACAGCAGCGCACAGATAGATAGAGAATGAGAGCGAGGGAGGAGCGAAGAGTAGAAAAAGAAGAGAGAGAGAGAGAGAGAAGAGAGAGAGATGAGAGGCGAAGGAAGAAAGAATGCAGGAAGAGAGAAAGATGAGAGAGAGAGAAAGATTGGGAAAGAAAGGATATATATATATAATATATATAACATAATTATATAATATATAAATAAATATATATCAGGAGAGAGATAGAAAAAGGGTGTGTGTGTGCGTGGCGTGCGTGCGCGCGGTGCGTGCGTGGCGTGCCGTGCGTGTGTGTGTATGTGTGTGTTGTGTTGTGTGTGTGTGTGTGTGTGTGTGTGCGTGTGTGTGTGTGTGTGTGTGTGTTCGTGTTCGTGTTCGTATGTGATGTGAAAGAGAGAGGGGAAGAAAGAGTGAGGGTGAGAGGGGGAGAGTAATCAAGAGAGAGAACAAACAGCGCAAAATGTCGCTGCCGAGTATCATGCAATTATTTGAAAACATCACACAGCTAAATAGATTAAAACGAGACAAGCGCGTTTTATGAGGTTAGAGAGAAAGAGAAAGATAGAGAGAAGGGGAAGAGAGAAAGCGAGAGATAGAGAGAGAGGGAGAAATTAAGAGAGAAAGAGAGAGATAGAGAGAGAGAGGGAGAAAGAGAGAAAGAGAAAGAGAGAGAACGAGAGAGAGCGAGAGAGAGAGAGAGCGCGCGCGAAACGAGGACAGAAACAAAGAGCGAGGGAAAGAGAACGCGATAGGGGAAGGGAGAAAGGAGAAAGTGAGTGCACGCGCGAGAGAAAGAAAGAGAGAGAGAGACAGCGAGAGAGAAATAGAGAGACGCGTAACAGTACACTAAAATCAATAAACAAGTATTCGACAACACGCAACGGTCGATGAACACGCAAGCATCGCTCGTTAACTCACCCCCAGTAAACTCAGCATTAACCCAATGTTACGTAAGTGCTTCAAACACCTCACGACTACAGAGGGCGCGCGCATCGGCCACGATCACGGCAGAAAAACACGGCACGAGCAAAAAGCACTGGAAACAACAAAAACTCATCGAAAGACGGGGAACGGCTGGCTTGGGACGACAAATCGATTTTCCCTCGTTGTACAAACAACTTGATCTGCGGACGAAAGGAAAACGCACTCAAGCGGATCCCGTTCGGGCGACCCGAAAACGTAAAACGTTGAAACGATGAAATATCACCACAACAGCTGGCTTGTTATGAATTGCACGCCTATCCTCCCTCTGTCACCCCTCCCTTATCCTTCCTCCTCCCAGTCCTTCTTACTTCCCTACTTCGTAACATAGCACAAACCGCACTCAACACTGCAATAAAAGCGTAATGACTTTGTTGTTGTGCGTGTTTTCGGTTGTGCGGGTTGTTATTATCTCAGCCTGACTGCTCTGCCAACAAACGGTAGCACACGATAAAAACGGGGAAATGTAGAGCCCAGCTGCTGCTGCTGTTGCCGATGTTGTTGTTGTTGTTGTGGCTGCTGCTGCTGTTGTTGCACTACTCTGGCTACTGCCTGCTGTTGCTGCTGCTGCGCGCTGCTGTTGTTGTTGCGGCTACTAACTACTGCTGCTGCTAGCTGTTGCTGCTGGCTGGTTGCGACTTTTGGCTGCTGCTGCTGGCTGCTGGCTGGCTGTTGTTGTTGTTGCTACTGCTGGCTATACTGCTGTTCTGCACTGCTACTAACTGCTTCTGTTTCTGTTGTTGCTCCTGCGCTAATAGCGGCAATTGTGCAATTAGAAAAGGTGCGCGAAGAACATTAACAGCGGATCATAACGATAGCAGAAATATAGCCGGAGCAGAAACGTCGACAGATCTGGAGGCGGCAGTCTCCACGGAAGCAATCCAAGCCGACCGCGCACGAGGACGGTGTCGCCAGTCCTACGGTCCGATATAGCCGGCAAGCAATATTTCTCTCCTTCCACGCCCTCGAGAAACAATACCGTTTTTCCTTCTCTCGACCTCCCCTCTCACATTCTGGCTCTCATTAACTCTAACAATGCTTCTTTCTATCATCTGCCACTCCCCCTCCTTTCGCCTGCCCTCTCTCTCTCTCCGCTCTGTCTCCATATCACTACACCATCTGTCCCTCCCTCTCTCCTGCCTTTCTTTACTCTCTGTTGTGCCTCTCCCTTCCTCCGTTCCGTCTGCTTCTCGTTTTCTCCCTCACTCTACACCTGTTAGAAAGTAATCTAATACAATACGTCGATGACAAATTATGTCCGTCCGGTCCGTGCAACGCGATTGAATCGGGAACTGACGAAGAAGCCAAATCCAGACGCATATAATTGCGTTGCCCCCGGTGACGCGCGAAAACAACCGCCCACGTCAATTGTAGAGGAAAGCAAACACAAAGAGGGAAGAGAGAGAGAGGGAGGCATAAAATAAAACTTGGGAGAGAAAGAGACGAGAGAGAAAGAAGAGAGGAGAAAGCGACGAGAGCGAGAGGGAGAAGAGCAGAACGAGCGCCGAGAGGGGAGGAGAGAGTAGAGAGAGAGAGAAAAGAGAGAGATGCGGAGAGCACGAGAAGAGAGCAGAGAGAAGAGAGATGCGGGAGAGAGAAGAGAGGGGACGAGAGGAGAGGGAGAGACGGAGAGGGACGAGCAGAAGAGACGAGAGGAGAGAGAGAGAGAGAGACGAGACGAGAAGAAAGAGAGAAAAGAAGGAGAGCAGAACGATCAGATTGACCAATGACTGATGGCTGGCAGTACGCACTTGTTTAATGCAGCTTGTTTGCTGGCGCTCGTTATGCTGGCTGCATCCTGTGCTGCTGCTGCTTTGTTTTTTGTCTACTGCGGATGATGATGAATTGATGATGATGAATGATGATGATGACGACAATGAGGAAGAGAATATGAGTCTGAATGATAGTATTCTTGCTTGTTGATATGGCATAATCAGGGCTTGCGTCGCATCAGTCGCGACATTTCGAGGACGGCAGATGTTACTGGGCAGCAGGCTAACGAACCAAAAGGCATCGCTACAAGCAATTGACAACTACATGACTAACTAACATCAACACGCCGAAACGACCCTAATAATCGCCTCCCTCGTCACCATCTCTGACAGAGAGAGAGAAGCACGATAGTGAGCCAAGAAGACGGCGTAGAAATGGGGAGAGTGCGAGAGCGAGAGCGAGAGCGACAGGTTTTGAAAAAGGGGAAGGAAGGGTGGAGGGAAAGGAGGGAGAGGGGGAAGAGGAGGAGAGAGAAGAAAGAGAGAGAGAGAGAGAGACAAAGAAAAGAAGAGAGAGAGAAAGAAGAGAGAGGAGAGAGAGACGAGAGCGAGAAGAAACGGGAGGGGGAGAGAGGGCTGCATGGAACACAGCGCGTTCTAACACGTAAGCGAAGGTGTGTAGCACGTCATCAGTTACGCCGTGGATCGCTGATGTGCGTCGACATCTCCTCTGGCTCAACCTCCCAGCACGGCCACGGCCTTCGTCTTGCCGCGAGCCATGACGGAAATAGAACACCTAGTGGGAGGAAACGCGAGGTCTGCCAGTTAAGTGGAATGGTTCACCAGAACAATCTTGCGCGGAAAGGGCAACAGTGGCGGCAATAGAACACTACCCCGCGGTCGGGCGAGGCACACCTGGGGCGTACTTCTGTGTGTGATGTGTGTGTGTGGTGTGTGTGTGTGTGTGTGCGTGCGCGAGCGCACCGTGTGTGTGTGGGTGGCGTGTGTTGTAGTGACTCGTGTCCGGTGCATGCATGTTACCTGCGTGCGTGCGTGTGTGTGTGCTGTGTGCGTGTGTGGCGTGGCGGCAGCGTTCCGTGTATGTGTGCGTGCGTGTCTGTGCGCACGCGTGTCTGCGTATGTAAGGTTCGTAGGGAGGACACACAAACCGTGTAGGTCATCCAGATGCATTAACACTGGCAGGCGAAGTAACAACAGTAGCTCGCAAGTCATTAATAAGGGCGTACGACCGAGCTGAAAGCTATCATATCGCGCTACTATATTATCACTATATGCAGAAGTAATAATCAGGGAACTATTATCTAAATATACTATCTATCCATAGTCTATCCTATCTATTATCTAATATCGCCTATTAATCTACTTCTCGATATATATATAATATATATTCATATATCGCGTATCAAGTTATAGAGTCATAAAAGCCTTAAAGTGTCGCCGCCACACATCTTTCAATGACGGGCAACGTGATCATAAAAAAAATAGCGCAGGATATTGGCGTGACGTCACAAATCACCTCGTTTGGTTGAATAATGGACAGACGCGCCTGGGTTTTGATGGCACTCTCTGTCAGATGCTGCTGGTCTTTAGAGGAAAGAAGGAGGAGGGGTAAGTTGAGGCGAGAGCGAGAGTGAGTGAGAGAGGGCGGGAGGAAATGAGTAACGGAAAGGATAGTGGCGGGATTGTCAACTGGTACAAAGTGAGAGAGGCGAGATGTTATAATTGGAAGAATGTGAATCACTGAGAAAAAGCAGGCGGAAGCGATCGGGGGAGAGGCGAGAGAGAGGGAGGAGACAGGAATGCGAGAGTGAAATAGAGATAGGGAAGAGAGACGGGGCGAGAGATAGAAAGGGAGAGGGAGAGGGGGATAGAGAGAGATACGGGAGAGGAATGGAGGGAGAGAAAGCAAGTATGACATCAGATAAAGCGAGATAATATATATATATATATATATATATAATATATATAGAGACGAGACGAGAGAGAGAGAGAGAGAAGCAGAAAGAGAGCGCGGCGCACGAGAGAGAGCGAGATAAGAGAAAAGAAACAGAAAAGTCAGGAGAGCGAAATAACAACAGTATAAGCACCGCATCAGTCTCTCGCCGCTCCCGACTGTATCAGCCTGAATCCCTCGCCGCCATACGCGCCATACAGCCTCGCTACTCTCTCTCTGACACACCAGCAACAGCTCGGCTCGGCTGCGTGGCGGATATTTTCTTGTGTAAACTACACCTCGTTCTCAAGCGGCGCCTCGCAAGCCCATCGGCGGCTTGCCCGCCACGAGAGTCAACAGCACCGCCGTGACGTCACGGCGGGAGCGCGATGTACGTCGGCAAGCGTGACCGATGGCGCGGCTTCAAAGGGTGTCGGTGCGCGGCAGTCGCTCTGGCTGGATGGTGTGCCGGTGGCAGCATAACACACGCACGCACATTCAGCAGCGAACACATCGTACACACAGCCGCACGCACGCACACCACATACACACA
>NW_014579186.1:37626-40568 GCF_000485595.1 Priapulus caudatus
GTGCGCGCGTTCGTGTATGTGTGCGTGCGTGTCTGTGCACGCGTGTCTGCGTATGTCAAGGTTTGTAGGGAGGCACACAAACGTGTGTAGGTCATCCTGATCATTAACACTGCAGGCGAAGTAACAACAGTAGCTCGCAATACTTAACTAACGGCGTCACCGAGTGAAAGCATATATCGCGTATATATTATATATATCTGAAATAGATAATAGGGAACTATTATCTAATATCCTATCTATTATCTAATATCCCTATTATCTACTTCTGATATATATATATATCATATATCGCGTATCAAGTTATAGAGTCTATTAAAGCCTTAAAGGTCGCGGCCACGACATCTTTTTAATGACGCACGCGATCATAAAAAAATAGCAGGATATTGGCGTGACGTCACAAATCACCTCGTTTGGTTGATAATGGACAGACGGCCTGGGTTTGATGGCCACTCTCTGTCAGATGCTGCTGGTCTTTACGAGGAAAGAAAGAGGAGGGGTAGAGTGAGGGAGAGCGAGAGTGAGTGAGAGAGGGCGGGAGGGAATGAGTAACGGAAGGATAGTAGCGGGGATTGCAATGGTACAAAGTGAGAGAGCGAGAGTGTTATAGATTGGAAGATGTGAATCAATGAGAAAAACAGGCGAAGGGATCGGGAGAGAGGCGAAGAGACAGAGAGAAAAACAAGAAGTGAGAGTGAAAGAGAGATAGGAAAAAAGACGGGGAGAGATAGAAAGGGAGAGGAAGAGGGGGATAGAGAGAGAACGGGAGAGGAAGGGAGGGAGAGAAAGAAGTAAGACATAGATAAAGATATATATATATATAGAGAGAGAGAGAGAGAGAGAGAGAGAGAGAGAGGAAAAAGAGAGAAAGAGAGCGCGCGCAAGAGAGAGCGAGAGAGAGAAAGAAACAGAAAGTCAGGAGAGCGAGAATAACACATATGAAGCCCCCATCAGTCTCTCGCCGCCTCCCGCACTGTATCACCCTCCCCCCTCCCGCCATACAGCCTCTCTCTCTCTCTCTCACACACACAGCTCGGCTCGGCTCTGCGATATTTCTTTGGTAAACGTACACCTCTCTCAATGCTGCCTCGGCAAACATCGGCGCTCCCGCCACGAGAGTCAACACCGCCGTGACGTCACGGCGGAGCCGATGACGTCGGCAAGCGGGACCGATGCCGCTTCAAAGGGTGTCGGTGCGCGGCAGTCGCTCTGCTGGATGTGTTGCGTGCAGACTGCTTCTGTTTCTGTTGTTGCTCCTGCTGCTAATGCGGCCAATTGTGCAATTAGAAAAGGTGCGCGAAGACATTAACACGGATCACACGATAGCAGAAATAGCGGCGCAAACGTCGACAGACTGGAGCGGCAGTCTCCACCGAACAATGCTAGCCGACCGCGCACGAGGACGTGTCGCCAGTCTACGCTGATATAGCCGGCAGCAATATTTCTCTCCTTCACGCCCTCGAGAAACAAATACGTCTTTCCTTCTCTCACCTCCCCTCTCACATTCTCTCTCTCACTCTAACTATCTTTCTTTCTATCTCTGCCTCTCCCCCTCCTCTCCCGCCTCTCTCTCTCTCCCGCTCTGTCTCCAGCTCTCTACACCTCTGTCCCTCCCTCTCTCCCTCCCCTTTCTTTCTCTCTGTTGCTCGCCCTTCCCTTCTCTTTCCCTCTGTTGCTCGTCTTATCCCTCTCTACCTGTTAGAAAGTAACTCAATACAATACGCCGATGACAAATTATGTGCCCTCCGGTCCGATGCACACGGATTGAATCGGGAACTGACAAAGAAGCCAAATCCAGACGATATAATTGCGTTGCCACGGTGACGCGAAACAACTCGCCACGTCAATGGTAGGAGGAAAGCAAACAACAGAAAGGAGAAGAGAGAGTGAGGGAGAGACGAGTAAGAGAGAGAGAGGGAACATGATAAAAGAGAAACTGGGAGAGAGAGAGAGAGAGAGATAGAGAGAGAGAGAGAGAGAGAGAGAGAGAGAAAGAGAAATGGAGAGAGAGAGAGAGAGGGAGACAGAGTCAGACTTGCTTCTAATGCTGATCCGCTGGTTTTAGTGACGCTGCTGCTGCTGCTACTGCTGCTCATCCTGTTGCTGCTGCTGATGCTACTGCGGATGATGATGATGATGATGATGACGACAATGAGGAAGAGAATATGATGATGATGATAGTTCTGCTTGGTTGATATGCATAATCAGGGCTGGCTCGCTCGTCGCGACATTTCGAGGACGCAGATGTACTGCGCAGGCTAACGAACCAAGAGGCATCGCTACCAGACATTGACAATCACTCATGACTACTAACTCAATCAGCAGACACGACCCCCTAATAATCGCCCTCCCCTCGTTCAACCCCTCCCGTTCTCACGAGAGAGGATGGAGAGCGATAGTGAGAAAGAAAGAAAGAGGTAGAATGGGGAGAGTGCGAGAGCGAGAGCGAGAGCGACAGTGAAAAAGGGGGAAGGAAGGGTGGAGGGAAGGAGGGAGGGAGGGAGAGGAGGGAGAGAGCAAGAAAGAGAGAGAGAGAGAGAGCGAGAGAAAAAGAGAGAGAGATAAAGAGAGAGAGAGAGAGAGAGCGAGAGAACGGGAGGGAGAGAGAGGGCTGCATGGAACACACGCGTTCTAACACGTAAGCGAAGGCTGTGTACACGTCATCAGTTACGCGTGGATCGCGATGTGCGTCGACATCTTCTTCTGGCTCAACCTCCCAGCACGCCACCGGCCTTCGTTTGCCGAGCACGACGGGAAATAGAACACCTAGGGGAGGAAACCGAGGTCTGCCAGTTAAGTGGAATGTTACCAGAACAATCTATGCCGGAAAGGGCAACAGTGGCGCAATGAAATAGCGCGGCGGCGAGGCAACACTGGGTGAAATCTACTGTGTGTGTTTGTGTGTGTGTGTGTGTGTGTGTGTGTGTGTGTGTGTGTGTGTGTGT